>NW_007727295.1:35853-116423 GCF_000696425.1 Galeopterus variegatus
AGATCAATGCCATCTTGATAACTGCCCAGCTTCCCACTGAGAGGACCAGGGCACTAAGTTATTCCAGTATTTCTGGAAACCTGAAGTTTGAAGACAGGGTGGTCATAGAATATAAAGGAAGGCTATTTATAAGTTAAGGTCTTGGCAAGGAAAGACAGTATACTCAAACTGGGTAATTTGAGGGCCGAGCCCGTGGCGCACTAGGGAGAGTGTGGTGCTGGGAGCGCAGCAGCGCTCCCGCCATGGGTTCGGATCCTATATAGGGATGACCGGTGGGCTCACTGGCTGAGCGCGGTGTGACCAGTCTCAAAAAAAAGAAGGACAAAAAAAAAAAAAACACTGAGTAATTTGAGAAGAATTTAGCAAAGAGCCTTTTATAAAGGTGGGCAGAATAAAGAAAAAAATGAAGTACAACACAATGTCCTAGGTACGTGCATTCTTATTAACAGTAAATAGCCATTAAGACTCTTTAGAGTTGGAGTATTTCCTGGAACTCACTGAGCAGTGTTATGGCAAGAAGGGACCCAGGGGAATAGATACACATATGTCACTGCCCTCCTTACTTCTGATCTTCTGTCATAGCCTCTTATGGGCTAACCCATCCAGAAGCCAGAGTTCAAGATGCTTGTTGATGAAATCTATCAAGGTCAGCCTGTCTGCACACATAGGAAGGGGCAGAGTACATCGGGAGGGTCAAATTGGAGACTCATCCTGAGTATCCTTTCTAATAAAAGATCAGGCTGGTAGTTCCCTGGTTTTGTGTTCAATTAAATTGAACAAACATTTATTTAGAACAGAGTAGGTACAAGGTGCTGTACTCGACACTTTAAGATATAAAAAGATGAATAAATCTCAGATTCTATCCTTAGAGAACCAGACAAGTAGCTGCTATAAAATACTGAAAGAAAAGGGAGGAGGGTAATTAAAAGTAGAGATATATTATGTTTAACATATTAAAAGATAAGACGCTGGTATGCAAACCTTACTTAGCTTGGGAATACTGCAAATTTTATTTTGTAATTGTTTAAATCAAATCTAAGCCAAAAGTCCATTATGCTAATTGGATATAAGAGGAACACTGGTTAAAGTACAAGTGGCTGATTGTGTGTATATAAAGAGTGAAAAGTCTGCCATTATTCAAATAAAAAATAGTAGAAAATCTGGGAATAAACAAAAATTTTTTGAGTGCCTGCTATGTAATAGACATCATGCTAGGTACTGGGAATATAACGATGAACAAAGATGCAACATTTCCAGTCTTTATGGAATTAACAATCTAGTGGAGAAGACTAGATTGCAGTGCAAACTGATAAAAATTATTATGAAGAAAATAGAGGTGCTATGGGAATATGGGCACAGGAAATAAAAACTGGATAATTGGAGCTCAGGATGCATAGGTCAAGAGAGACTTTCAGTAGAAGTTATGTCAAAATTGTTAGCTAAAATGTGAGTTAATACTAAAACAATTAGAAGCTGAGAAAGGAAGAATTTTTCAGGCAGAGAGACTGGCATATGTAAAATTCCAGAGACTAGGAATGGTTCCAGTATGGTGCTTTCAGAGAGAGGCAAGATTTTTGGAGTTCAAAAGGAAAGGACGCAGCTAAGGAGAAGGCAAAGATCTAAGGCAAGCAAGGTTTGGGTCACGATGAGAGAATATGAGGAAAAATCTTAGATTTTATCTGGAGGGCTCTGAGAAGTCATTGAGGAGTTTTAAGCAAGGATGTGGCCTTATAATGTTTGTATTTTTGAAGACAATCCCATTGAGTAGAGTGAGTTGAAGGAAACTAGATAATAAATTAATACATAGTAATACAGATAAGAGATAATGATGACCTAAGCAAGGGTTGTAGAAATAGAATTGAAAGAATTGGATGAATTTCAGAAATATTAAAGAGCTGTAATTATCTGGATAATGATGGATTGTATGGGGTCATGGAAGAGAGAGGTACACACGGATACCTCAGTTATGACTTGGCAATTCCATGATCAGTGATTCCTTTTACAGAGATAGAAATTGTAGGAAAGGAAGCAGATTTTGGGTGGGGAGAGATGAATTTAATTTTTTGTATTTGAGACCGAGGCACTTATAATATATTCAAGTGTAAAAGGGTAGTGCATCTAAAAACATGAATCTGAATTCCCTGTGAAAATTATTGGCTGGACCTCTAAATTTACGAGCTGTTGGCACATGAGTGGTAATTAAGCTACTTGGCAGGATAAGGTTACTGTGAGAATGTATAAAGTGAAAGGAAAAAAAAGACAGATTAAAACATAAAAATTTAAGAATGGCCAGAGGCAGAAGAGGCTGCCAAATGAGTGGTAATTAAGCTACTTGGCAGGATAAGGTTACTGTGAGAATGTATAAAGTGAAAGGAAAAAAAAAGACAGATTAAAACATAAAAATTTAAGAATGGCCAGAGGCAGAAGAGGCTGCCAAACACTGAGCACAGGTCGTGTGAGCAGCAAGAGAGCAGAGGAGCATGGTGTCAAAAAGTCTTTACAGAGAGAGTGTTTCCACAAGAATGGGTTTTTGATAGTACAATGTACCATAATCTCTTTTCAGTGGCATGAAGGACAGCTCCGTGTTCTCGCTGATACTGGTCTCCTAAGGAGACAGACAGGTTTTTACCCTTTGTTCCAATTTCAAATACTCTCGAGAACCTGTTAATATTTTATGCTTTTGTCGTGCCTTTGAACTTTTATTTATTATCTTTTTTCTTAAACTATTTTTTAAAATAAAAATTCCTTATCTTTGAAAAACTTCCTAGTATACAATGCTTAGTTTATTTTAAAAATATATGATTGTTTCAATGTCTATGGAGAATTATTTTCCTCAACTCTCTAATGGTTCAGCAGGTCTGTGGATATATAAGCCACCACCATCAGCAGCCTCACTAAAAGACTACAAGATAGGTAAAATAGGCTCAAGAAAGTTCTTATCCCAGGGTTATTTTAACCTGTGTTCATACACAGTTATTGTTTTATTTGGAACTATGTTGATTACTCAGATCAGAATTTCTCAGCACCAATGGAAAGGACTCTTTTGTCCACAAAGTATTCATATGTCAGTGTGAATAAAGAAGAGCAGACTGACAGACTGGAGAGTATAGCACAGTAAGTTAATGCATTATTTAAGTCAAATATTCTATGTGACATATATATGTATTATATCCTAATATAGCATAGCCTAGTCTGTTAGATGATACTTATATAAATACATAATTTTTCTTGGTTGAGTCCTGCCCATATAGAAACCATTCAGAATATGTAATGAGAAATTTGGGGATGGATTTGCTGAGTCAGAGAACTGAGGAAGACATTTCTTATTAGACTGACAGTGTTGAAGAACTTTGGCCTTGCAAAAACATCGACCAGATGTTTTTCAGAAGTTGTCAGCTTCTTCATTTTAGTCAAAAAATAGAGCAAAAAATTTCAGAGTTTTCATTTAGTTATACGCTCATTTCTAAGACTATGAGAGTAAACTTTGGCCTTGCAAAAACATCGACCAGATGTTTTTCAGAAGTTGTCAGCTTCTTCATTTTAGTCAAAAAGTAGAGCAAAAAATTTCAGAGTTTTCATTTAGTTATACGCTCATTTCTAAGACTATGAGAGTAGGTGGACAAGATACACAGTTTGTCTTTGCTGTATTCAAACATATCGACTGATTCCAATCCATCTAAATTAATTAGACCTCTTGAAACTGAGAATCAAAAGATTACTAACCAGGTAATATTAATGGCTTATGCCTGAGTGACAGGGCATTATTCTGTTGGATCTGAAAGGTTAAACTTGATTACAAAAATCTTCCTGGACAGATTTCTTTTTAAAGCATTCACCAAATCTCATAAGAGGCAAAAGGATAAAGCAGCTTAAAGTATTTATCCTAAAAATTTTCAAGGAGATCCAATTACAAAACTATAAAAGTACTGCTATATCATTAGAGACAAATTATTTTGGAAAATAAACTTCCTGAAGGCAGTTACCATGTCCATTTTGCTCATCCCTTCTCCCTTAGCACCTAATACTGCCTGACTCATACCAGGTGTTCAAAAATATTTCTCAGAAGGACATTGTATGAACCTCAGTTTAATTCAAAAAATTCTCATAAATATATTTGGCTTAAGAATCCTGAAGCCTATTCCAAGTATGGTCTCTATCAGTAAATAGTTTTTTCTGTACTCACTAGTGATTGATGTCTAAACCACCTTATATTGGACTGGAAGAAAGATTCAGTAGCCTCTGAATAGCAGTTATGGTGGAACACCAAAGATCCCTAAATTCTGTATGGTTCTATATCTGAGTGAAGAAATTATCATAGTCATGTTGATTCTTTAACATTGTATAACACTTTACATATTAAAAAGTATTTCTATAGGATTTTTGTTTTCATTTGAGCTTCATAGCAGCCCTGTTGAAGAAAGTAGAATACTATCTCTAGTTTACACCTCTCCACATGATAAATTATTCTTTCAATAGGTTTTGATTGTGTTCCTAATATTGACGGTACCTCTTGCCAGATGGATATATAGATTATTAGGCATGGACCCTACCCTTAAAAAACTAATTCTTTTTGAGGATATTAGATAATGGCAAAAATAGTTGTAATGAAGAGATCAGTATCAAACTTTATAAGCTCATTGTATAAGGAAGTCAGGGAAGAACATACATTTTTGGTGGAGAACCTAATATAAGCTTTAAAAAGGAAAGAACATGTGAGTAGAATTTTGAAACAGTCATTTATATCATCAATTTTGGGAAATTAATTAATTTAATAGATAATTAAATGCTTGCTATATTTCAGGCACTGTGCCAAATAATGGGGATAAAAAAATAAAAATAAAAAACAAAATTTAAGATTCTTGGTGTTCAAAGTTTAGTGTTAAATGAATGTAGATCTTTAGGAAAATTACTAGCTTAATAAGGAGGAAAAATTCCTCTATTGATAGTGCCAATATCACCTTTAGTTCTGGACAAATGGTGACACTGCCTCAGCTCCTAGTTTATATAGAAAAGGGCCATACAAGGGTATTCGCCAGGACCTTGCATACCCTAATGGTGGTTCTCAGTAGAAAGATTAGCCAAGTACTCTGAGAGAAGAGATAACAGGGAAAATAACTGGCTTGAAATCCATTCAGTGAAACCATTTTCAACCCATTTCAATGAATCAAAATAGGCAAGGAAGGCTTCCAAAGAAGATATTTTAAACAAGAAAAAAATTTATATTAAAATCATTATATTGCTATTTTTTGCTACTTTAATTATGATTTCAAAAAATATGTATTTTTATTTCTTCCAAATAACATTGTGAATAATATTATTAATAAAGATGTAAATTTTTGTACTATTTGCAGCACAACTAATGTGATATCAGGCTTGAAAATAATCACTGAATGAATTAGACTTACTGTATATATAGCATTATGAAGTTTCTGAGAATTAATTTATGTTTCACAGAAAATGGTTGTATTTTGTTCATAGAAAAGGTTAGATGAAAATTAATTTTTGAAAAAAAGACCTAAAATCATACAAGGAAAATATGATGCAATGGAAAAAGAGCAGGATTTTAGTTCTGGTTCCTCCAGAAACTATTGAACTATTGGACTATTGAATCTTCACTTTTCTCACGTTTCCAGGTGTGTAAAGGGAGGTGAGGATGGATTAGATTAAGCATAACAGAAATGTTACGTATGAGTACATGCTGCAACACCCCTATCCTCCTACATTTGATTGGATTCTATTCAACACACCACTCAACATTGGATACTCTACTAACAAAAGAAACTGAGAATTTAAGAATTCAATCAATCTCCTTCCTTTTTGTCTGTCCACATTTCTTAAAGCCCATCTGAGCTAGCCTTCTAGATAATTTGTTTTCCATCCTACAGCCATATTTACCTTTTCTTAACTCTGATAGTATATTAAATAGAATAAAATGCAAAAAAACTTAGTCCTCATTTTTTTTTCTTTCAACTTACTTTATGCCCTTATGATGTGAATAGCAGTATACAGTTCATTCATTGTTCCTGTTTCTATTTCCTCGACAATAAAATTATACTGCTTTTCTGAGGCAAATGTCTTTTCAAAACAACTATCATCAAACTTGGCATATAAAAAGGCATTAATAACTGGTGGTATAAAATTTAACAAGCAGGAATGAGAATTTATTTTTGAATTTTCTTTTGCTGTAAATATTTCCTATGGAGACTTTTGACTTGATGAAAAAAAGCAAGCCCATAAAAATACTTAATGTAATATAGATCAAATACTGTTTCATAGGTGTATAGACTCATTTGAATTTTGTACTTTTAACAGAAATTTGTTATTATTAATGAGAAAAATAAGTGTTCAAGTCACAAAAATATTTTGGGAATGAGATACCAATAAATAAAATTTACACATAACTATAAATTATGGTAAAAATTCTTTCATTTTTTGATAATTCTGTTAGAAAAATATCTAAAACATTTAAGTCAAATTTTATTGGGACTTGGTAGAGGTTTTGAGGCTTTCAGGGTCTCCATGCAGACATAGATTTTGCATCCTCAAGAATTGTACGCAGAGGCTTTGTGTGAAGAAGACTGTTCTTTATGTGTGTTTAATAAATTCAGCACACTCTCTGGACCTTCCTGTTTACTTAACAATTGACTGTTCTATTTGTTTATAACAAATTTTCATTATCAAGTCATATAAAAGAAGAAACGTCCTTAATATAAATAGCTCAATTTCTAAAAATAATAATAATGTTAATAATTAACCAAACCAACAAACAAAATGACACCACAGGTTTGAATCTCATCCTTATAACAACATGCATGATTTTAGAGCAGTTGAGTTTTAAATATAAAATGATCTCTAGAATATTTCTATTCCAGTTATAGAGAGGTAGCTAGTGTTAGGCAACCTTCCACCTCAGAGAAACTATTCAAGCTAGATAAAATTTAAGGGGAAAAATGCATCTGTTTGAATATATTAGAGAACAGATAGCAGCTAGAGCTTGCAGAATCAAGATGCCAGAGACAGTCAGAGATGGTGGAAACACATTGAGATGAACTGTGTTTATGCTTCAATTTCTCCTCAGGGAATTTGCTTGAATCAGTGAATTATAGAAGCTGGACAGAAAGCAGTGATTTAAATATTGCAGCAGTTTCACTGGACAAGTGAATGGAAAATTTAAATTTAAGGCTGTCAAGGCATTCATGACTTGAGGGGCTAGACTCAGATAAAAGAGAACCACAAAGAGGTAAGCCATGAATTCTACATTTACTATCCTCCTGAGGCATTAGTTGGCTCTTAGATGGAACATATGCAGGGCAAGAACACAAAATGAAAAGTAGTTATTCAATGGCTAAAAAGTAAGCAGGTATTTCAGCAGTTTTATTGTGCTAGAGACACAAATATTGGAGTTGAGAGCCCATCCAGAAGGGAGTTCTTGGTAAATACTCAAGGCTTTTCAGTTATGAACTCAAGGAAAGGGTAGGACTTAGGAGTCATGGTAAATTGAAAATA
Organism: Galeopterus variegatus; assembly: GCF_000696425.1. Lineage (NCBI taxonomy): Eukaryota > Metazoa > Chordata > Mammalia > Dermoptera > Cynocephalidae > Galeopterus > Galeopterus variegatus. The sequence continues at coordinate 43,360 of NW_007727295.1, forward strand.
GACTAGTCAAGATGATGATGCCCGGTCCGATATGCTGCCAGAGGAGAATTAAATAGTCCAGGGCATCATCTAAACCTTCCATTTTTTTATATCGATTTCTAAAATTCAATAAAAATCGGTGGAAGTAATAGAAAATAAATTACTCAAAACTAAACACAAAAAATTATAAAGACCTGTAGATAATTCATATCTCGGAGTTCTCACATAAGGACTTTAAAATAATTATGATTATTTTATGTTTGACAAAATAGATGGACAAGATAAAGAATTTCATCAGAGAAGTTTAATATATTAAAAATGAATCTAGAAATAATAGAAGTGAAAAATAGAATAACTGAAATTAAGAATTTAATAGCTTCAGCACATTATACAGTATAGAACATATGACTAGTGAACTGGAAGTTATGTTGGCAAAAAAAAAAAAGCTTGAAACACACATAAAAAAGGACATGATATTAGAGAAAAAAGAGTAAAAGTTATGTAGAGCCCAATAAAATGTTTTAACATAAATGTAATTTGAGGCTTAGTAAGGAAGTAATAGTAAGTGGGTCAGAAGCAATATCAAAAAGATTACAATAAAGAACTTTTCAAAATTAATGAGATATCAACCCAGAGAGTCAAGAAGCCTTGTTAACTCAAATCAGAATAAGTACATTGAATAACCACACCTAGGCACATCGTAGTAAAAGGAGTGAAAATAAAAGACAAGAAAAGCACACCCAGACATAGAAGATACACCATCTTCAAACAGTAAGACACAGGGGTAACTGTTCATTATAAACTGTGGAAGTCAGAAGATAAAGAAAGGCATTTTTATAGTGCTAGAATAAAGAATATCATCCTAGTATAAATATCTAGTGAAAATATTTTCAAAAATGAAGGTGAAACATTCCTGACTCCACTGAGAAAACACACAGAAACTGAGAAGGCTTGTGGCTAATCGATTCATAGTAAAGAAAATAAAGGGACTTCTTCAGACAGATGAAAACTAATCTCATACAGAAGCATGGTAGTACAGCAACATGTGAAGAGAGCTGGTAAAAGTAAATATGCAGGAGATATATGTCTGTATACCTGTGTATGAGTGTACTACAAAAAGCTCATGAAATGATTCGTACTATCTTTTAATTCTATTTTTCTACAACTTTTTGAAATATATATACTTACACATATATATGTTTAAAATATCATACATATATAATGTTTAAAACGACAGCATAATGTGAGAGGTAAAATTAATGTAAAATAAAATACCCGAAAAAAATAGTACACAGAGTGTAAGTTCACATATCAGGAATTGAGAAAAATACTATGTTAAAGTAGATTCTTGTCAGCATTTTACACTAGTGTTTATGTTGTTAGCATTTTGTAATGTCAAGGGCAGCCATTAAAGGAATAATTAAATATTGAGTTTGTACATGCTAATAAGAGAACATTATGAGTTACTTTGTCCCCAAATTTGAAAATTTAGATAAAATAGAAAAATTTCTAGAAAAAAAAAATGATCAACACTGACCAAAGAAATAGAAAATGTTAATAGCTCTAGGTCCATTAAAAATATAATCACAACTTACAGTCTTTCTACAATGAAAACACCTGGACTAGATGGCTTAATCTGAAAATTCTTCCAAACAAGGAGAAAGTAACACTTATACTACACAAAATTTCACAAAATAGATTAATATGTAACATACATTCACACAGTTTTGGAGACTTAAAGAGCCTTACATTGTAGAAACAGTCAGGGATAATACGGTAAAGAAAAACTGCACTTATCTCAAAAACCTAATACAAAAGTCCTGAACACATTTTTTAGAAAAGTGGATCCAGCAATATGTTATATGTGAAATTATGTATCACAACTAAGTTAGATTTTCCAGAAATGTATAGTTGCTTTATTATTTGAAAATAAACTATTATAAATGACCTCATTAGTAGAATAAAGGAAACTAATCATATCAATTGATGTGAAAAACAATTGATAAAAATTTGACGGTCATTTCTGCTAATTTTTTTTTTTTTTTTTGTCTTTTTTCGTGTCCGGCAACGGATCGCAACCCTCAGTGTCGCGCCCGTACCGGACCGGGACCGGCAATAGGATTGCAACCCTCTGTGTCGCACCCACACCTCGCTCAGCCAGTGAGCAGGAACCGGTCCGTATGTGGGATCTGAACCCTCGGCGGGAACGCCACCGCACTCCCAAGCGGCGCACTGTAGCAGTGCGCCACTGGGGCGGCCCTAATTTTTTTTTTTTTTTTTTAGCAAATTTAGAATGGAACTTTATTAATTGGTGAAGATTAACTTAAAATTTACAGCAATCATGATGTTTAACAGTGAAATATTAGAAGCTCTTCTCCAGAGATCCAAAATTAGACAGAATGCCTGTACTCATTGATTCTATTCAGCATTTTAGTGGAAGTCTTTCTGGCTAGCGCAGAAAAAAAAAAAAAAAAAAAACTAAACTAAAAAATGAATTTCACGAGGATTTTGAACAGAAGGATAAAACTGTCATTGTTCGTAGACAACATGATTGTGTACCTAGAATACATATGTATATATAGATACATTTATATGCACATGTATGTATGTATCTGAATTTAGTGATGTGACTAAATACAAGGTCAATATAAAATAATCGGTTTTATTTCTATTTCTAGCAATGGACATTAGAGATACTCAAGAATATATTGAAAGCCAGATTCCTATAGACATTGCCACCCTGAGGCAAAAGTCTAGCATTTGTTTCCCAGTGTCAATCAGCCATTAGATACTGTCTGTCCTCTACCCTTACTGCACAGTGGAGGTCTGGAGAAATATCCTCCGTATATGGCCAGTTCCAAAGGCAATTCTCTGGAAAAGGTAACAGCTGTGAGCCATTAGTCAAAAAAGGCAGCCATTTTAGATGTGTGATTATTGAAAGAAACTGAAGAATTCATGGACACACAGAAACACACAAACAAATATACACATGAGATTTTTTTTACAAAAAATTATTAAAACAGCAAGTTTTAAAATCAATTTTAGAGAAAACAAGTTTGATAATTTGCAAGATAATTTTGCAGTAACTCCCAGAATACAGAAGTAAAGAGTAACACAACTGAGAAAGTGGGGAGAGAATATTGTCAGTATGGAAGATCTAGAAGAAAACACACATCATTTATGGGAGTGTCACATAATAGACAAACTCATACATAGTCGCTGGTAGTATAAGTCAATACGTTAATTTATTCAGCAAATATTTAGCATCTACAGTACATGAGGCCTACTATAGACAATTGGGATATATCAGTGAATGAAACAGTTAAAGATCTCTACCCATGTAGAGCTTCTAGAGTAAGGAGAGAGAAAATTAAAAATAACACAATAAATAGTTAAATTATATAGTCAGGACTTTACGGGTGGAGGTCACTGAAGAAATAAGGTGATAAAGGTAGACTTTCATTAAGCAGGTATGATTTGAGGAAAGTATGACTAGCGAGATGTTCAACTCCAAGCAGATAGCTGAGAGAAGAATACAGCCATCCTTTGGTATGCACAGGGGATTTGCTCCTGGAACTCCATGGATACCAAAATCTAGGGATGCTTAAGTTCATGTATAAAATGGCTGAAGTTGTATTTGCATATAATCAATGCACATCCTCCTGTATGCTTTAAATCATCTCTAGATTACTTATACCTAACACAATGTAAATGATATGTAAATAGTTGTTATCCTGTATTGGTTTTAAATTTGAATTACTTTTTATTGTTGTATTCTTATTTTTTACTGTTTTTTTTCCCTGAATATTTTTGAACCACAGTTGGTTGAATCTGCGGATGTGGAACAAGTGGGTACAGAAGGCTGACTGTAATCCGCATGGAGAAACTAGTTGGCACAAAAGCTCTAAGAGATTACAACATGCCTTTTGTATAAAAAGAACTACCAGGAGGCCAAGTGTGTTTGTAGTGGAATAAATGAGGAATAAAGTGAAGGAGAGGTCAGAGCTGTCATAGTGGACCACATATGTAGACCTTAAAGGGATTTGGCTTTTAATTTGATTGAAATGGATGCCACGAGGGTTTAAAAGAGAATTTAATAAACTTTCTAGAGAGAAATTTAAAAAAGGTGAAACAAGAGATTTAAAATCATTCACATTCATTGCTTTAGTAATTATATTTCATAGAATTTACCCTGAAGACCTAATCAGATATGCAACAATGATTTATGTTCAAGAGTACCATAACTGCAGTGAACTTAATGTAACAAGCAATTGGAAACAACTTACTGTTCCAGGTTTGGTAATGATGCTCTGCAGGCAAAAAGAATGCTTTTGAAACAATATTTAATAATATAAAAAATTATGGAATAAAAGTTGGTAAAAATGGAAGCAAACCTGTGTAAATATGCCTATTTTTAATAAAAGTTCAATTAATATAAACAAAGAAATTAATACATGAAGAGAACTACAAGGAAATTCTAGCATAGTAGGAGAGAATGTCTCTGGGTGCTGGTATTATGGAGTTTTAAAAATTTTCTGCCTTAGGCATGTTTACAAACTTATTTCTGGTAAATTAGCATGCCTGCATATTTGAAAGCAACAATAAACTGTTCTTTAAAATAAGAAATTCATTGTGAAGCAAATTACTCTTTAAAAATTCCGTGCTTGAGAGTTCAAACGTAAAATAAGTTATTTTAATGATGATGATAGCAAACACAGAGTTCTTATTATGAACTGTCCTAGATGCTTTGCTTTAATTAAGGCAACGTGCTTTCTAATCTTCTGCATTCAAATTAACTTTGTGGAATGTAGAGTTTGTGTGTGTGTGTGTGTGTGTGTGTGTTTTAATTTTATCATTATACAATGTGAACCTTTTTTTTTGTGCATGGCCCTTTCCCAATTTCTTCCTAACTCCCTTCCACCTCCCCCTTTTCCACCGTTTGTAGTCTCAGTTCCATTCTTTCCTTTTGAAAGTTTAATGAATTATTGTGATTGTTGTGTCTTTCTTTTTGTTTATTTTTTTTAAGCTCCCATTTACGAGTGAGGATATGCGGTATTTCTCTTTCTGTACCTGGCTTATATCACTTACCATAATTTTCTCTAAGTTCATCCCTGTTGCTGCTAATGTAGAATTTATAAGAATGCATTTTGTTTCATCGTTGGATCAAAGGATGCAAAACCCACAAGGATTTTGATAGTGTCCTAATGGCCACAGTTGGCATCTTTTGCATGGGATTTAAGCTGAAGTCTCTCTGATTATGCACAAGATAAAACAAAACCCTGCCAATTATTGAGCATTTCCATGTTTCAGAGGTGGTATGAAATATTGCCACACATTATAAATTTTAATATTTATAACAGCTATGTGAAGTAGTCACTATTTACAATTTGCTTCTCATAAAGCTGAGTCTTTGGGTGGCCACATTGTCCAAAACATCTTAGCTAACAAATGCCAGAAGCATTTGTTACTACCCTGAGACACATACAACACTCAATCTCATTTTCTTAACCATTCCTCTGAACCTCCAAGGGTACCATTTTAACCGTTAAATTGCTAGATTTTTATTAACACCCTGAGTAATTTGTTCACTTCATTTATCTAACTTCATTAAATTCTCAAACAATCCATTTAGAAATTTTAAATGACCACATTATACATTTAGAATTATATAATGCTAAAATCTAAAGAGATTTTTAGATAGCCTATCCAACCTTACAACTCAGTATCAAAATCCCCTTTTAATGTGCATTTGCTGTGTCAGACTTGAAGTTATGGTACTTTTGTGTAACACCTCTTGTTGGCAGTGTCCTGACTCCACTTCCTGCTCACTTGAGAGTTTATTATGTCAGATCTACGCAGCCCAAGTTCACAGTAAGAAAGATATGATAAAAAATTGGTGTCTTTCCAGAGCAGCTCTCAATCAAAGACGAATGGGAGTTGGTGTATATGAATATCTCAGTTCCTTCATCTTTTAGGCAGGTTAACTTTGAGGTGCAAGTCGCACACTGACTCCTGAGTTTTCAACAGAATTAACGTCCAGTATCCAACAGGGATAAGTTGATTCAGTGTACTCTTTATTGTTCCCTTTGCCTTCCCTGTCTTCTTCACTTCCTTTATTGGTGTTTCCTAGGAAGACCACTCTGCTAAACTACTCACATTTGAATCCTTAACTGAGGATCTGTTTCTGGGAAATGCTAAGATTGAACCTCCACCAATCAGTCTGTACACTAGAGTGGGTGGTTCTCAAGAGTTTGAAGAGGCTACTGTGAGTCTTCACAAGCTAACTCAGACTTCAACAACCAAGACAGTAGATGTCAACTACCGAAGCCAACTGTGAATCTCAGCTTTTGTTCATATTTCTAACGTCATCAAAAATTGACAGGATCTCCTTGTTTTTTACCTTCCAAATCTTACACTAAGGCCTGTCATTGGCACCTAATGCAAAACCTCTGAGAGCAGTGATGGTGATATTGAATCAAAACAAAACTCAACATAATTTTAACGTAAACATTGCTTCACCATTTCTCTTTACAAATGCCACTACCTGCCGCTGTTTTCTGTCCATATCAACACTAAACATGGTGAGATTTCTCACCTCTTTGTCTCTGCCAAGAAAAGTTCTATTTAATCTTCAAAGTGCAGCTTTTATCACTCTCTTGCAGTGATGCTGTGTGGCTGTGATGTTTGAATAAAGATCAGCTGCTCCTGTTGAGAATTAACAGAGAAAAATGCCAAACTTAAGGGAAAATTAATGACTATGACTTAACAAATAAAAAGCTGTAAAGAATTAGGAAATTTATTCAAATCCATATTTGAATAAAACTTATGATTTTCCAAATAATTTGGAAACCATTGAACAAATACCAATGAATGAGCAGTTCTGACAAGACTACCAGCCCCTTGCATTTCCAGTCTTTCTGACTCTGGGAGATTTACCACTTCCAATGTCTTCACGGTAAAATGGGAACAGGCAGTGCTGCTAGAATAGTTATACCTAATTTAGTTTTGAAGCTGAATACTGTTTTTTAAAATTTTTTGTTAATTTATTTTATTTATTTTTTAATTTTTAATTGCAACATATTGATTGCACATATTTATGGGGTACAGAGTTATATTTCAATACATGAATATAATGTGTGATGATCAAATCAGTGTAATTAGCATATTCATCACTGCAAAACTTAATCATTTCTTTGTTATAAGAACATTTACTCTCCTCTCATCTAGCCATTTTATAACATACAGTAAATTATTGTTAATTATAGATGCCTAGCACTACTGTATACCACTAGAACTTATTTTTCTTATCTAGGTGTAATTTTGTCCATTATCCAACCTCTCCTTATTCCTCCTCTCCTGTCCCCTTCCTAGTCACTTCCAAAAGTTCAACTTATTGTTATTATTATTTATTTATTTTACTTTTTACCTCCCACATATGAGAACATGTGGTGTTTTCCTTTCTGTACATGACTTATTTCACTGAACGTAATGTCTCCCAGGCTCATCCAAGTTGCTGCAAATGATAACATTTTATTCTTTTTTATGGCTGAGTAGTATTCCATTGTGTATATATACCACATTTTCTTTATCCATTCACCTGTTGACAGCCTACGTTGATTCTATATCTTTGGTATTGTGAAAAGTGCTGCAATAAACACAGGGGTGTAAATATGTCTTTGGTATGCAAATATCTTTTTCTTTGTATAAATACTCAATAGTGGTATTGCTAGATCATATGATACTTCTATATTTACTTTTGTGAGAAGCCTTTATACTGTTTTCCATACTGGGCAGTACTAATTTACAATCCCACAGTGTGTAAGACTTCTTTTTTCTCTGCATCCTTGTTAGCATTTGTTATTTTTTGTCTTTTTGATAATTGCCATTCTAAATGGGATGAGATAATATCTTCCTTCCCATGGCTTTGATTTTCACTTCCCTGATGATTAGTGAAGTTGAGTATTTTTTCATATAATTGTTGGCCATTGTATGTCTTCTTTCGAGAAATGTCTATTCAGGTCATTCATCCATTTTTTAATTTGACTATTTGTTTTTTTACTGTTGATTTGTTTAAGTTCCTTGTATATTTTGAATATTAATCTCTTGTCAAATGTAGTTTGCAAATATTTTCTCCTATTCCATCGGTTGCCTCTTCACTCTGTTGATTGTTCCTTTTGTTGTACAGAAGCTTTTTAATTTGATGTAATCCCGTATGTCTATTTTTGCTTTTGTTGAATATTGATTTGAAAACCTTTTTTGATATTTGCAAACAAAACCAAAACCACTTCTCAAACAATGATATATTTTCTTCTTATTTTTTTACTTGATTATGTGCATAACCAAGGCATCTGACCAGGGATTTTCCTAAATTTTATTTGTCTGGAGTGAGCAGATCCAATTTTTAGATGTATGTGTGTTTGTGTATGTGTTTGTATGTGTGTGTGTGTGTGTATGTAGTATTTGTACATGCTCTTCTATATCACAAAGGAAGAAAAGACTTGAAATTATTTTCTGAATTATGTACATCTGCTTGCTTACAAATTGTGATAATAATTACACCTAAAATTTATTACAAAACACAGGGCTCTGTGTCAAACTTTTGTATGCATTTTGTTATTTACCTCACAATAAACCTATTGCACTGATGCTTTTATTATCTTCATTGTTATAAAAAGTAATCTTAAATACTTTAAGAGTATAAACTACTAAGGATTAGTTTTAGAAACTCAATCAAAGACTATTCAGCTCCTGCTTTTAACCAATAAAATATTCTGCCTCTAGAAGATATTTCATTTTAGTTGTTAAAGGCTTATAGTAAAATTAAGGAGTACTCCAATGACACAGGCACAGATTCGGTGGCTCCCAAATGTAAAGTATACCAGGATGCTTACAATTTTGCCTCCATTGCCATATGTGACTCTGTAGATCAGCCTCCTAATCATAAGCAAAGTACACCAGGCTTTGGTGGAATTTAAAGAGATACGATTTTCTCTATGGAGCCCAGACCTCATTTTTTTTAAAAACTAAAAATATGTTAAAATTCATAGATATTATTAGGAAAAAAAACCATTTTATATTTTGATATCAAAGGTCACCATATTACCACTTCTATCTCTTTTTAAAATATTTGAAGGCCTGCCATGAAAGTAAACAGGGCACAGTCAAAACCACGATTTTAAAGTTTTCTGCATTAAATATTCAGGTGACTTGAAACAAATAACAGATCTCCAGAATCCTTCAGTGGGTATCCTTGACACATTATGACTTTATTAGGAATTTCAATGATTAAGAATAAAGTAGCCCTTTAAGAACACAGTTAAATAAGGACTTGCTTTGTGTTGCTGAATTTGGTAACTTTATACACGAGAGTGTTCTGTTCCTGCTAAGTCTATAATATGTGATCTTTAAAAATAAAGTCTTAGTGCAAAGTAGGGAAAAAAATTAGAAGACAAAAGCTAGGAAAGATATTACCATTACAATGGTCGCATGATGGATTGAGCATGGCTTCTGTCCAAACTGTCATCTGCCTTTTATAAGCTGATTTTTCAGAGATTCTTAATCCAGAAAGCATCTTTCTGCTCATTCTGTTTAGAATGGTTTCAATTTAGGTGCATTTCTGCTTTATATGTGAGTCTTGACAGTGCAGATTACAGAAAACAACAAGAGATATTGTTCTTTGTGGTACATGTAAACAGGTCATGGATCAATTAAGCCTTGGTTGCAGTGACTGAAATACATAAATGAATGAAATGGAATTGTTCTAGTTGCAGCAGAAAAGAAATGTCAGATGTTAGGTCAACCAGGAGTTGTTACAGCAGTGGCTATTCTAAGTAAGAGGGAATCGAATTACTTGAATGGAGCAATAACTGAGACTGTTTCATTTAACACTCAATAAAGATGTAATAAGGATGGATTGTCATAATAAGGATTTTCAGTGTTCATTTCTGGAGAATTTCTAAGCATTCCTGAGATTAATGGTATCACAAAAGGAATACCTGTTGAGAAAACAAGTCTTAGAATACAGTTCAGGATAATCATTTTATGTCCTTCATTAAAAAGGGTGCCCGAGTAAACGTTTAATGACCATTTAAGAGGAGAAAGGTATGAATAATAACACCATTATAATTCATCCATTCTAGATTTTTAGGATTGAAAAAACTTTGATAAATTAAACATATTTTCTATAAAAGTGCCTGGATTCTGTTTTTCTTTCCTAGTCCTTTAGGAGGAAAGTGTCTGATGTGACAAGTTTCATCTTTGCTTTAACAGACTCTTTGAATTGCTGTAGTACACTTGAATTTTATTTATATAACTCAGAACGTTAAGAGCAGGGAAGAGAGATCTTTTATCACAAATTCTTATCCTTTAAAGAGACAACAATTTGTTTTTGCCACAATATCTTCCCTCACATTAGATTACTGGAAATTTCCCAAACATCTTGTGGTGTTTTTTATATTTGCAAATGTCTGGAATACCTTAATCCTCCTGTCAAAGCATAAAGAACCATGAGGAAGTGCTGTAACACCAGACTCCCTTGTTCAAATCACACTTCCACCATTGCCTCATTGTATGATACTTAGCAAATTACCCAACTCTCTGAATTTTAACATCTTTATCTATAAACTTGAAATATTAGTAATAGCTACTTATAGAGCTTTTGAAAGATTAAATAAAGATAACCCATAGAGAGGATTTTGCTAAATGCGCAGCACAACATATAGTATATAAAGAATGACAACATTTCTTATTATAATTATTGTCATCCACATAAAAATTATCTCCAGTCTTTTTGAGCAAGACAAACCATCTCCAAAGCTTGGTCACAAGTTCTCAAGACACTTTGAAGGCTGGAAAGTGAAGTCAAAATCAGACTACAGCGTCAATTAATTCCTCAATGTTGTCCAAAGAGTCAATATGGAAAGGTTCCAAGAACATATAAAGAGCACAGGAATGCTTCATCTTGGTGGTTTGGTTGAGACTATCAATTCTTACCCCCATCTGCAGACATATTTAAATGTAATGAAGATATTATTTTGTTACTATTTCATGAAAAAGATTATTTTCATTTTAGAGTCTCAAAAGCAAAAGAATGCCCTTTATTTCTACTTTAGGGTTGTTAGAATTTAATTCTATAAATAGCTATTTTCATTAAAAAAATCCTCTATCTCTATTTAATAGTTGTGGCAACTCATGTCCTGAGCTGGCATAGTAACAATAAAAACTTGTCTGGCTCACATATTTTTAGCAGTTTGTTGACATCACAGTGCTTGCTCTCAAAATTAGCTCAGAGGAGCACACTTGACCAAGGCATATAAAATAATAAATGACCTTTTACCTAGTTCATTATTTCTGGAATTAATTTTAATTTCAGTCCTTTCCTGTTACCATAGTAGTCCAGATGCTATGACAAGTATACTAACATTATCAGGAAAGATAGAAAGAACAAACCTATGAATTAAAACTTTAGTCTCAGATATGGTTGTTTTGAAATCTCATGTGTGTATTCACCTCTTTGTGTGAACTTTTGACATGTTGGACATTCTCACCACTCACTTGTATTCCCTATGAATTCCTTGATATCTAGGCACCAAAGGAAGGGGATATTCAAAATGTTTAAAAACCAAGAAGAAAAAGCACCACCAATTCAGAATGCAATAATGAATAGTGGGGGTCCCTACATGAACACCCCTATTTCCCACCACCCATCCTGTAGCAAGGTTGAGCTATGTGATGTGTCACTTTCAAACTTCTTGCTGTCACTTCCCTGGCTGTGGCAACTAATGAGGCTTCAAATCAACATGGAGGAATTGCCTGAGTTGACAATGGACTTTGAGTATGTGAACAAAACCTGTTTTGTGATATTGGGGTTTCTGTTACTGAAGTGTAATTTAGTTTATGCTACATGCTAGTCAGAATGTGCACTGGATGTAAACATATAGTATGGCTGTACTAGTACATACCAGCTAGATAATAGACCTGAATGAAATGTCACTTGCATTCTCTCCTATTTTTAACCTGAATAGATCAGACAACTCAAATATAATTATTTTAAATACCAACCTTAGAGACAATGGAGTGTACATGTTATAACTCAATTGCTCTGTTCAATAGAAAAACAAATGCAGAATAAGGAAAGACTATGAGTCTCATTTTGAAGAACAGATACTAGCTGGGAAATGCAATGGTTAATTTCCTTAGGTTCAGCTGACTTCAGTAATTAAAACAACACACCAAACTTTTCTCATCTTATATCTGATTGATTCTTCTTGGCTTTCTTCTTATGTGGTGCCTTCTAGTTGTATCGATGATCAATGCCATTCTTGCATCAGGTATATATTTCAATAGCAGGTATATATTTCAATAGCAAACAATGCCTCAACTTCAGTGGCTAACATCTTGTCTACACTGCATGCTCCATAAACATAGAAAAAGCCTCGCGCCATTCCCAATACAAAATGGCAGAACAGACACAATGCCATGAGGTTAGAAAGGAAAACGGAGAGCAATAACTAGGCTCTGCTGTGTCCCTTCAGTGTAGGTGCTATATAAGCCTCTTACTTCAGGGCTGAGAATGTTTCTTGATAAGCCTCTAAATTTGCTTTCTAGTAGGGGTTCCTCATTTATTATTCTCCATGGACTTTGGTTCTGTCCTCTTGAAGGCTCACCTTTTCTCATTATCCTCCTTGAACATATCTGAAGAGGACAATGAAGAATAATGTGACCTCTTTTAAAACCATGCAGCTTTTTCAGCCTGCTACCTGTCCATAGATGGCTGTGAACCCAAGAGGTATTTAAATTGTAAATAGTCACAGGATTGTCCAGTTAAAATACCTCTTTAGACAGTCCTATTGTCTCAAGAGATTGTTTAGATTCTAATCTACCAGATTCTATTCAGCACTAACAACTGTCATACCAACATTTCTTTTCATTACTTAAATCACTCCCCCAAGACTTAATTGTGAGCTTATTAAACTTCCTTGGGAGAGCCAAACACCCAATGAGAAGAGTTACTGAGGTCATCTCTGCAAATAATCCACTACACAGCCCAAAGTCAGTACTACATATGTTGCTTTTTATTATGGCAGCACCCTAATTTTCATTCCCAATTTATCTAGTGATCTGGATTGGCTTACAAATGCTGTGGTAAGAATCTCAAAATATCATTGGATTACAAAAACAAAGACTTATTTATTTTTTGATGTTACATGTCCATAACAGGTCAGCTGCAGGTCCATTTCATGTTAAATCCAGAACACAGGAGGTCAGTGAAGTTGCCTATATGGGACATTTCATGACAGAGGAAAAATATGTAAACTGTGCACTGTTTTAAAAATAGTTTTGTTGAGAAATGACACAGATTTCATATCACATTTCACCAGGGGACACCACCCACACAGCCATGTCTGACATCAATGGGGCGGTAATGTATGATCTTTGTTCAAGGGTAGACAGTGAAAATTTGTAAACAATAATACAGTGTATCACAATTCCAAACCTTATGTCATTCTTACAGTCAAGAATTCCAGAGGAAAACCATCTTTCCCTATAGCTTCTGATCAGATACTTACCTAAAACAAATACTTCTGATAAGATACTTACCTAAAACTTCACTTCTCCAAAATGAATGGAGTAATTTTGCCGTTTGGGCCTGGGCCACTAACCTGAATCTGGAGGGGATGTAGAAAAAAGTTTCATAAGGGATTATTTTAATATTTTAAAATATGATTTAGATAAATTTATAAAGAAATGGCAAAAAAAAGTCACTAAATTCCCCCCCCCCCAAAAAAAAAATGTTTGACTCTGGAGTAATGACCCTTGACTCCCTACCATAACTGTTGAGGAGGGAGGGAAATCCTATTATGGTAATTGAAAGGTGGGGCCTTGAAGAGGTGATTAGATTGTAAGACTGTGTCAAAGTGAATGGATTAAAAATGGTGGTTATGGGTGTGGTTTGGAGGGCTTTAAAATGAGAGTGAATGAGGAGATTAGTGTCTCTCTCTGGTCTGCCAAGCTCTACCATGTAAGACCCCTGCATTGTTGTAAAGTCACCACTAATGAAGGCCCTCACCAGAAGTGTTCCCTGGACTTTGGACTTCCCAGTGTATGAAACTGTTAGCAATACATTACATTTTCTTTATAAAATACCCAGTTCTGTGTATTTTGATATAGGCCACAGAAACAGACTAATATAAACCCCAATTCTATTTGATAATTTCTCGATTTAGAGCTTCAAGGATGAAACTTTTCTATAAAAATTGTCATTGGGGAAATGACATGCTCAATAGTATTCCTGCCACATGCTAAAATACCTGATAAATAAATTTGTAAAATTATAATTTTAAAAGGAACAGAAATAAACAGGATATTATGTATTCAGGGTCTGAACTAAATATATAAAGCTTTGGACTGAAATTTAAAAAGCAGAGATTTTCTGTTTCTAGTTTGACATGGAAAGACCTTGAAAATTGTTTAGTTGAACAAACTGAAAATCAACAACTTTTCTTTGATCCATTAGAGATATGAAGTCACAGGGCAAACCACCATCCCCCAAACTGGAGAAACAGGCACATAAAGAGAATCACAACTTACCAGGAGCAGAAGTCATCTCTAGAGCCAGAAACTTGTAGGAAACTTTATAGGATTATGAACTAATTGCTGGAGACTAAGTATAAACTACCCTGAGAAATAAAGACTGGGGACCAAGCTTAGTGGGGACCTCATAATTTCATGAGTTTTACTCCAAGAGTCATACCATGTTCTCAGGGTGAACACTGGAAAAAACCTCCTTGTGTTTCTGGCAGGATGAGGGGGGAAATTAACCATTTAAAAATATACTCAGATGAGATCAGGTGTGATCAGGTGGTATACTCAAATCATTAAATGTAATATAAATAACACATCAACAAAAGCAAGGACAAAAATTATATGATTTTCTCCATAGATGCAGAAAAAGCATTTGACAAAATTCAGCATGTCTTTATGATAAGGATCCTCAACAAATTAGGTATAGAAGGAAAATATCTCAACACAATAAAAGCCATATATGACAAACCCATCATCAGCATCATCCTGAAGGGGAAAAATTGAAAACTTTTCCTTTAAGAACAGGAAAAAGACAAGGATGCCCACTCTCAACACTCCTGTTCAACATAGTATTGGAAGTATTAGCCAGAACAATCAGGCAAGAGAAAGAAATAAAGGACATCCAAATTGGAAAAGATGAAGTCAAATGGTCACTGTTCACAGATGACATGATCCTATATAAAGAAAAACATATAACCTCTACCAAAAAACTCCTAGAGCTGATAAACAAATTCAGCAAAGTTGCAGGATACAAAATCAATACACAAAAATCAGTAGAATTCTTAGGCACCAACAACGAACAAGCAGAAAAAGAAATCAAGAAAGCAAGCCCATTTACAATAGCTTCCAAAAGAATAAAATACTAGGAATAAATTTAACCAAAGAGGAAAAAGACCTCTACAATGAGAACTACAAAATTCTGCAAAAAGTAATTAAAGAGATCCCCAAAAGATGGAAAGACATTCCTTGTTCATGGACTGGAATAATTAATATGGTTAAAATGTCCACATTACTCAAAGCAATCTGCAGATTCAATACAAATCCCATCAAAAATAGAAAAAAAAAAACCCTAACATTTATTTTGAACAACAAAATATCTCAAATAGCCAAAGAAATCCTGAGCTTAAAAAAATAAAATAAAATCAGAGGCCTTATATTATCTGACTACAAATTATACTACAAACCTATAGTAACTAAAACAGCATGGTACTGGCATAAAAACAGACACATGGACCAATGGAACAGAATAGAGGACCCAGAAATTAACCCAGATACTTATAGTCAAGTGATATTTGACAAAAGGGCCAAAAACACACATTGGAGGAAAGACAATCTCTTCAGTAAATTTGCTAGGGAAAGTGGATATCCATGTGGAGAAGAACAAAACAAGACCTGTATCTCTTTTCATATATTAAAATCAACTCAAAATGGATTAAAGATTTAAGTATGAGACCTGAAACTATAAAACCTATAAAACTCCTAACAGAAAACATAGGGGAAACAATCAGGATATAGGAATTGGCAAAGAGTTTATGAATAAGATCCCATAAGCCCTAGCAACAAAAGGAAAATAAATTACTGGGATTTATATCAAACAAAAAAGCTTCTGAACAGCAAGGAAACAATCAAAAGAGTGAATAGACAAACCACAGAATAGGAAAAAATATTTGCAAACCATGCATCTGACAAGGGATTAATATACAGAGTAGCTAAGGAACTCAACTTCACAGTAAAAAAAAAAAAAAAAAAAAAGGCAAATAATCCAATTAAAAAATGGGCAAAGGAGCTGGATAGACATTTTTCAAAGGAAGACATAGAAATGGCAAACAGAAACATGAAAAAATGCTCAACATCACTAATCATCAGGGAAGTGCAAATCAAAACCACACTGAGATATCATTTCACCCCAGCTAGATGGGCTATAATAAAAAAGACTGAGAATAACAAATGCTGGCAAAGATGTGGAGAAAAGGGAACTCTTCTACACTGTTGGTGGGACTGTATATTAGTACAGTCATTATGGAAAACAGTATGGAGGTTTCCCAAGCAACTACAGATAGAACTACCATATGATCCAGCAATTCCACTTCTGGGTATATACCCAAAGAAATGGAAATCACCATGTAAAGGGATACCTGCACTCCCATCTTCATTTCATTTCAGCTCTATTTACAATAGTTCTATTTACAATAGGAAACAACCTAAAACTCCATCGAGAGATGACTAGATAAGAAAAATATGGTATACATACTCAATGGAATATTACTCAGGCATAAAAAAGAATGAATTTTTTTTTTTTTTTTTTTTGCCTTTTGTCTTTTTCCGTGTCCAGCAACGGATCGCAACCCTCAGTGTTGCCCCATACCGGACCGGGGACCGGCAACGGGATTGCAACCCTCGGCGTTGCCCCGGCGCCTCACTCAGCCAGTGAGCGGGAACCGGTCTGTATGTGGGATCCAAACCCTCGGGCGGGAGCGCCGCTGCGCTTCCCAAGCAGCGCACTTATCCAGTGCGCCACCGGGCCGGCTCAAAAAGAATGAAATTTTGCTATTTGCAGCAACATGGAAGAGCTTGGAGAAAATTATGTTAAATGAAATAAACAGGCAGAGAAAGAGAAATACCACATGTCCTCACTCATAAGTGGGAGCTAAGAAACAAAGAAAGAAAGAAAATTCATAATGAAACATTGAACTTTCAGAAGGAGAGAACAGATCTATAGGTAAAAGAGGTGGGAAAGGGGTAGGAGGAAGGGGAATAGGTAGTAATTGGGTAAAGAACACAAAATATAATTACGATTTGTAGTACTGAACATGCTAATAAGAACAATTTGATGATCACATGATACACACAGATACTGATAGTCAACTCTGTACCCCATAAATATATATAAATAAAAGTAATTTAAAAATAAATAATTAAAATTAAACACATACCCAGAGGATTGTGTTCTTTTTAACAAGTTCTGTTCTCCTGCCTTGAAGGGAAACTATTTTACCAGAACCTAACTGACCTGTGGGGAGATCAATATCTAATGGCAGCCCCCTCTAGCCTTTCCATTTTATCTAAAGGTTGAATAAAGGCTGAGAAGCATTGGTGAAGGTCACAGCCCATGGACACAAGCTCACTAAAAGACTGAGACCTAATCAGAGGATTATAGAACACTTTACCTCTTTCCTGCTACATCTTACAACCACAATGGTTAGGTTCTTGTATATAATGACAGGGGATTGCAGTTAAATAAACTCCAGGGTTTCTGACTCTGATTAAAAAAGAGTCTCTAGTGAAACCTAAAGATGGTAGAGGAGACAAGGACAAAGATACTAGAGCAGGTTTTAGCCTCTGACAGCTACAGCTACAGAAAGTAAACACAGTTAACTTCTATCCAGACAAATATAAAACCTCACACTAATGACTGATTTACCTCAGTTCCATTTATCTGGTACATCAAGTCTGACTTTCAACAAAAAATCACAAGGCATGAAAAAAGGCAACAAAACAGTCTGAAAACAGAAATAAGCATCAGAACCAGACTTGGCTATGGCAAAAAAAAATTGGAATTATCAGACAGAGAATTTAAAATAACTATGATTGTTATGCTAAGGGCTCTAGTGAAAAAAGTGGACAGCATTAAAGAACAAATGAGTTATGTAAACAGAGAGATAGAAACTTTAAGAAATAATAAAAAGGAAATGCTAGAAATGAAAACCACTGAAAACACTAAAAGAATGCCTTTGATGGGTTCATCAACAGATTGAACATGATGACGCAAGAATCAGTGAACTTGAGGATATGCCATAAAACTGATTTTTTTCACAGATGACATGATTATCTGTGTAGAAAATTCCAAGAAAGCACAAAAAAACTCTTAAAAGTAATATGCAATTATAACAAGGTTGCAGGATACAAGATTAATATACAAAAAAAAGTCAATTGTTTTCTATATATGAGCAATAAATGACTAGAATTTGAAATTTCAAAAAACCACCATTTGGATTAGTACCAAAAAGTGAATTATCTAGATATAAATATAACAATGTGTATAATAAATGTCTACCATATCTATAGGACAAGAAGTACAAAAATCTTAAGAAAGAAATCAAAAAATATTTAAATAATTGGAGAGATATTCCAAGTCATGGATAGGAAGATTATTGTTCTCCCTAATTTGATCTATAAATTCAACACAATGCCATTTAAAATCCCAGCAAGGTATTCAATGGATATTGACAAACTGGTTCCAAGTTTATATGCAAAGATACAAGACCCATAATACAAAAAGAATATAATATTGAAGAATAAAAACAAACTTGAAGAATTGGCACTACCTGACTTCAAGGCTTAGTATAAAACTATAGTAATCATTATAGCATTTGCAAAATAATAAAGAGATCAGTGGAAGAGAATCCAGAATTCTGAAACAAACCCACAAAAATATAGTAAACTGATCTCTAACAAGGAATCAAAGCTATACAGTTTAGAAATAATAACCTTTACAACAAGTGATGATGGAACAATTGTGCATCCACATTAAAAAAAAGAAAAAAAGAAAAAAAGAAAATGAACACAGATGTTACTCATTCTACAAAAATTAATTAAAAATGTATCATAAGCCTAACTGTAAAACACAAAACTGTAAAACTTTTAGGGGATAAGAGAGGAGAACATATAACTGACCTTGGATTTGACAATGAGTTTTTAGATACAACTTCAAAGGCACAATCTATGAAAGAAAAAAAATGTAGTAAGCTGGACTTCATTAAAACTGAACACTTATACTCTGCAAAAGACACTGGTAAGAGAATGAAAGGACAAGCCATGGAAAACACTTATAAAACATATTATATCCAAAATATACAAATAACTATTAAAACTGAACAATAAAGAAACAACCCAATTCCAAAACAGGAAAAAAATCTGAACAGACACCTGCCTAAAGAAGATATACAAATAACAAATAATTATATGAAAAGATGGTAATATCATGTGCCATTAGGGAATTCCAAATTAAAACAACAATGACGTACCATTACTCACCTATTAGAATGGAAAAATTACAAATCACTGACAACACCAAATGCTGACAAGAATGTGGGGCACCAGAAACAGGAATTCATTGCTGGTGGGAATGCAAGACAATATAGCTACTTTGGAAGACAGTTGGCAAGTTCCTTATAAAACTAATATACTTTCACCGTATGACCCATAACTTGCATTCCATTTATTTACCCAAATGAGTGAAAAATTTATGTTCACTCAAAATTATGCACAAAAATGTTTATAGCAGCTTTATTCATAATCATCAAAAAATTGGAAGCAACCAATGTCCTTCAACAGATGAGTAGATAACCAAACAGAATCAATAAAAAAGTGGCATATCCATAAATTTAAATGTTATTCAGCAATAAAAAGGCATGGACTATCAAGCCTTGAAAAGAACTATAGAGACAGTAAAAGATCAGCGGTCCTGAAGTTCAGGTTGAGGAAGGGAGGTATTAAAAAAATTTTAAAAATCACATTAATGAATGGATGATTTAGCAAAGAAGGTACAAATATTTAAAAATACATGAAAAGATAGTCAACCTCACTAGTGATCTGAGAAAGCCAATTTTAAATTTCAGTGAAATAATATTTTTCACTCAACAGACTGGCGAAAGATATAAAAGATTAATAGTATTTATTTAGGGAGGAAACATACTCTCACACAGGATTCATTGTAAATTATTTTGGAGGGCAACCTAGAAATATTTTTTTAAATTAAAATATTTATGCCTTTTAACTAAAAAAAATCCCTGTGCTCTAGCCACATACCACTGTTTTTATAGCTCGTTGATTATAACAAACTCTTTAACAAACCCTGCCTCTTTTGTCATGTTACTTTCTCTACTTAGAATGTTTTCTTCCCCTCCATCACCTGGCCAATGCTTATTCATCTTTCCAGATGCAGCTCAGACATTGCTTTCTGTTGGGGTGAATTTAGTGTCCCTCTTTTACACAGCATTCATGTCCTGTGTGTGCCCCTTTCATCCCGCTGTTTTATTTATTTTATTTTATTTTTGTCTTTTTCGTGACTGGTAAGGGGATCGCAACCCTTGGCTTGGTGTCACCCGCACTGCGCTCAGCCAGTGAGCGCACCCGCCATACCTATATAGGATCCGAACATGTGGCGGGAGCGCTGCTGCACTCCCAAGTGCCTCACTCTCCCGAGTGCGCCACGGGGCCGGCCCCTGCTGTTTTATTGTAGCTTGCTTTCTGCCTCTCTTTACCATGAAGACATAAACTCCTTGAAAGCAGAGATCCTACACTTCTCTGGACCTGAGTATAGAACACTGTGCTTGGCACATAGCAGAAGTGTCATACGTGGGCATAAATGTTTAGTGGACTTTTTCTCAGAAAAAAAGTGGTATATTGGCTGTAATTTGTATGTTGAAAAGGAATGGCTTATGCCTCTTAACTAAGAGGATGAGCAAAGTTATTACAAGAAGAAGAATCAGAATCACAGTACCCATGAAATTCCAGTCACTTCTGCTAAAATGCCTAAATTACCTATTATCCTATTCCAATGAGGTCAGCATGAATGTATATTTTTAACTGTACAGGTGACAACTTGCAAAGTCAGCACTAAAGTTAAGTTTTTAAAATTTTTCAGGAGAATTGATTGTATTATTTTGGTAACAGTATTCTTTCTGTGCAAACAATGATTATATGTCTAGACCTCTCATTTCCTGAACTAAGTATTAATATCTTCACATGATTAGAATGCTCATAGAATGAAATGTTCTGGACAATTATGTTTCTTGGTTGTACAGTAATTTTGTGATAATAACTTATTTTATTTTTACACTACTTTGTGTAAGTCAGGTTCCTATAATATTGACAAGAACATTATGAAATAGATATAATTCTTATTTTTCACAGAAGAAAACTGAAGTTACCAGAAGTTGTGTGAATGTTCATATTAATATACTCACAGTTTTTTGTTTCTACTAGGTAGAATGTCTTTGTAAAATGGGAAAATTATGACAATTTAGAACTGGAACATTGAATTGATATTTTTTTCTAATTCTTATATCAAGCTCATTCTTTCCATTATGAAGATAAGTAAATCTAGCCATTTGAAATAAATAAACCTATATCCTTCACAAATACTTACTTAAATTCATCAATACCACTATAACTTTTTGAAATAAGCTTAAAAATCATTCTTTGAGAGTCTCTAAATAGTCATCAATGAGAGTAAAATGACAGAAATGGATATTTGACACATGGATACTGGCAACAGCTTTATCCTTGTAGCATCCTCCATGTACTGTGATTATAATATATGACTTATCAAAATTACACACTGCTAAAAGTCATGGATCCATGGAATAATTTTGGAATGGCTCCAACCATGAAGAATAAAATTTCAGGCGTCAATCCACTGAAGATATATTACCCTTTATTTGACATTCAAAGGCTTTTTGGTGCTCTGGGGTCTTGATTCTGAGTCTGATTTCTAGTTATATGAAGCATAGTAGGTCAAGCTTTAACAAGAAGTAAATTTCCAAGAGAAATTTCATTTGATTTTAACAAATCCATTTTACCTGCTTCTTTTCTTGACTGTTATCTTTCTTCCCTAATACCAAAGTGTTACTAGTAAAACTTTAGAAGTGTATCTTTACTTCATTTCCTCTAACAAGTCTTGTGGCCTTCTCTAGACTAAGATATTGAGGACTGAGACCAGTCTGGCAAAGAGAAACATAGGACCCTTTGCTAATCGCACGAAATCTACTTCATGAAAGAAGACAATGTAATATCTCAAACAAAAGTATAATGCACAGACTTACTAAGGCTTAGAGATTTCACACCTCCTTAATTACTACATATTATATATTCATTACCATGTCTTACGATCCCTTCTCTGTTCAGCATGTCTCTCCCAATTTGAATCATCATTTTAACAATATTCTTTAATAACATGACAATTTCACAGGATAGAGAGAAGAAAAAACATACAAATGTTGGCTTTAACCACATTCAGAGGTGTTTGCCGAATTGATTCTTGATATACCCACGGTGTGCACCAGCTAATTTGCAGTAGAAGATTCAATGGGAATCAAAGAATTTTTAAATTTTTTGTACAAAGACACTGCTTAGAATAATATCCTCTACAGTGCAGTACCCTTCACCTAGCTTCATCTGGGTTTACATAGCAAGTAAAAGAATAGTCCAGCTCTAGCTACCTAAATACCCTCCCAAGATAAAAGTTAATGCTGGAATTCAGACTGATGGTAGCACACCCAAAGGAAGTAAATGAGGGGAAGTAGGCATTTTTCAAGTCGGATATTCACTTACTTCTTTTATTTGTTCCTTAAACTGGAGCCCAATTAAATTAAAGAAGTTCCATTTGAATAACTCCTTATTTATGTCCATCTCTACCACAGGCATTGTGGGGTTATGAATGGTTGGATTCTGATTAATCAAAACTAAGATGCATAATAACTGTATGCATAGCACTTATTAATGATAAGATGGTCAGATCAGATAATGAGGGATTTGGACTATCAAGTGCCGTGGAGTCTTAGAAGGGACAGTGTTAGTCTTAAGCAACTTTTGAAGATCTTAAAATTATATACAAAGAGGTTTGTTTAACTATACATATAAAGTTACTCAAAAGATGTTTATTTCACAGATATTTTTCAAGGTCTCAAAAGGATCCATGACTCAAAAGAGAACCCCTGATGACCTATAATAACATTTCTCCACCTTTCTTAGGAAATAGAACAGTTCAGAGTCATTGTGCTTTTAGTGGAATGTGAAAATGTGGATATATTTTAGCTTTTTTTATGACTAGAAATAATTTTAATTATATATGATATGACATATACTACCTGGCCTCTGTCAGGTTGTTCAGGGTAATTCCTCTCTCCCATCTTAATACTAACCCTGGGACATATTAAGTAGAATGTCTCAGATTAGAAGCAAAAATACAAAAATCAACCTCTAAATCCAGATTTATTTTCAATAATCTTTGTATTTGCTGCTTATACTTGAAACACTCATTCCTTCTCTCTGTCCATGGTGATGTCATGTAAGTATGGCATATACTATGTAGTTTACCCTGATGTTTAAAGGGTCAGGCCTCACTGTGGGACCTTGTTAAAGTTAGTTAACCATGTTGATAGGGTTGCTATGGGAATGGAAGAGAATATCCATGTAATGCATTGAGCACAGTATAAATTTTTATAAATAATAGGCATATTATTTTTATATTATCATGATTACATGGGTCTCCTGTATGACAATCATTTAAGTCTTATGTATATATGTTTTGAATTATTTTTATTTATACATATTTATGGGGTACAGAGTTGACTATCAGTACTTGCACACAGTATGTGATGATCAAATATTATTAGCGTGTTCATCATTACACATTGTAATTACTTTTTGTGTCCCTTACAAAATTACTCCTTTCCCCTCCCCTTCCCCCTTTCCCACTTCTAGTAACTATTGGTCTGTTCTCTCCTAAAAGTTCAATGTTTTGTTATGGTCTTCCTTCCTTCCTTCCTTCCTTCCTTCCTTCCTTCCTTCCTTCCTTCCTTCCTTCCTTCATGTTTTTCTTAGGTGTTACATTTATAAGAATTCTACCCTCATGGGCTAATTATTTCCAAAGCCCCCACCTCCAATTTCCATAATATTGGGGGTTTAAGATTCAACATATGAATTTTAAGGGTATCCAACTATTCAGTCCATAGTACATATAGTATGTTTGTTATGGAAAACTACATTTGTTATAATGTTTATTAGAGACAATGCTAGTTATTTATGTAGAGTTATAAGCCATATCAATCACAGGAGGATGATTTTCCCATTAAGCTTAGTGATAATTAATTTAGAAAACATCACTAATCTATCTCTAATTAACTCAGTTGGTGAAAAAGGACTTGTGAGGTGCTTAAATTCATTAAAATTAGGAAATAACTACAAGAATATTTAATCCTTATAAGATATATTAACAAATGGAGTTAATTTTAAAATAAAGTCCATAATCTAAATGTTAAATATTCTGTTAACAAATAATTTTGTAAATTTCTGGGTTAATCAAAGTTACATTTTTTTCTTGATTATAAAGTTTTTCCATTTTTAGTGTAATAATCTTTATTGTAACTCTTAAGGTGGAGATAGTACAAACTGCATTTAATAAATTTATCTGAATATACAATTCTTTTTCACAAGAAATTTCCAAAGAATATGCTTGGGATTACTGATATGGGGATACTTTCCTTCTTGGTAATTCTACATTTTAGGTTTTAGGTTTATACTATAATGAATGTTCCTGGA
This sequence comes from Galeopterus variegatus, assembly GCF_000696425.1. Classification (NCBI taxonomy): domain Eukaryota; kingdom Metazoa; phylum Chordata; class Mammalia; order Dermoptera; family Cynocephalidae; genus Galeopterus; species Galeopterus variegatus. Next base: position 68,245 of record NW_007727295.1, read on the forward strand.
GAAGGAAAAAAGAAAAGAGATAAAGCCCTTTAAAAATGAGTGGGGATATCAGGCCTAAACAAAAAAGAAAAGTCTTTCAAATCTCAAACTACATGGAAAAGGACGTACTCTATGCATTTCCTTCCCCCCACTTAACTGTGAATTTGAAATGTTACTGCTTTATGTAATGTGTACACATACATAACACTAACTCTAACACGTGTTGGTTGAATATGCATGACACAATGGCTAATGCTATTTTCATGACCTTGAAAGTAATCCAAATATTTATTTCATCATACAATTGCACCCTGAACATTTTTCAATACACAATTTTTAAAGTTTATTTCTAAGGAAATTAAGTAGAATCGTCTTTTCAAGGCACACTAGCTCAAGTATTGAATTATATTAATTAACTAAGATGCTTTGTCAAGAAATTTGACCAGTTTTAACTCACATTGCCAAATACATTTAAAAGAACACATTTATTAAATTCTTCCATTATGTTCTTGTCATTGCTATTGGTATGAAGTTTCTGACCTTTGAAAAAGATGAACAATTCAGAAATTCAACATAAAAAAGGCATTATTAAACTGTGATTGAGGACACTAAAGTGATGTTTTAATGTTATTGACTTTTGAAATTTGCTACTGATTGTTATCAACTTCGTCCAGCCTTTCTCTCAATTTAAATAAATAAACACTAAAGTAGCTGTAAGGCAGACATAGGAGCACTTTCATTGACAATTCAAATATGAAACTTTAGGAATTATTTTCTAAATCAAGCACTGTGATATAATAACAAAACAAGTTCTGAACTATGACTCATAGAATCTAGTCAGATGTCAGAGGTCAGGTTTTTTTTATCCAGCCCATTGTGCTTCCTTTAATTTATAATTAGAGAGTCCCTATACATGGATGTTAGATGCTCAATTGCCTTCCGGAAAATCAAAGATGAATAAGATGTGGCATTTTTATTTCAAAGTCACAGTACTTTTGAGAAGACAAACAAATAAACAGCTAACAACTCATTCATATGTTTAAATAGAGCTTATTCAACAAATGATAACATTGCAGAAGAAATGTTGTATGTGGGTTTCAAGTAGGAATTCAAAGAAGGATGTTATTTTAGTTAGGCATTGAAACATGAAGGAAAAAGGGGATGGTGAAGTGGGGTGAAAAAAGGGGGCCGTAGAATTACCAGATTTAGTCAGTAAAAATTTAGGATGCCTTGGGAGTACCATATTTAATTTGACATTCCAAATAAAGAGGAAACAGTACACAAGTATGAGTGAATGACATTATCTTACATATTTAATATGAACAAAGGGTCACCTTTGTTCAATATAATCTTGAGTTTATCAATGATGTGGAATGTCAAGCTACCTTTATAGAGTGAAATGGGAGTCAATAGGGCTGAAAGTATATGTGGATTCAAAAAAAATTAAAAATGGGAACAACCATTACGGTGAATGGTGACAATTAATGGCTAGTACCTACTAAAAGAATGTCCTCCTGGCATTGAATTTTCAGTAAATTAGAAAATGTTTTTTTCTCTCTATGATTTCAAATACTCATATACTTTTACAAGGTAAGAACACACAGATACAGACAAATATACAATTTTAACTATATAGATGGTTCTAATATTTTTATAATATATTGTATATATTTATTTTATTATGAAATTGATACATATGCAATATAGGAAATTTTAAAATACAAAATACATAAATAGAGAGGAAAAATATAATTACATCAGCACAAAAATAATATTTGGTTATTTATATGCATTATATGTGAATATATAGAGATCTTCATATAAATGTTATATCTATTTATCTAATGTTATATACATTTATACAGCTATAGACATATAGATAATATTATATTTAAAGTTTTACACACTGTTTCTTGCACATAATATCCAGGGAGAGCATTTTATTTCATTACAATAATATGAAAATAGCATTTTCAATAGCTACATAATATTGTGTTGTATCAATCTTTACTTAATCAATTCCCTGTTGTTTAAGCCTTAAATTGCTTTTCAGTGTGCCCTGTTATAAATAACACTGCAGTAAAAACCCTTTAGTGTAGAGTTACTGTTTACATTTTTGTCACATCCTTAGGATGAATTCCAAAAAGTGTAATTAGTTTGTTAAAGCATATACGTGTTTTAGATCTCTGGATTTGTTTTGGCAAATTGCTTTCTAGAGAAGTTACATGAATTTAACTTCTTCAGGGAATGTAAGAGATATTTACCTCACTGTAAATTCACAAACATTCATTATTTTTAAAAATCTTGACTATACTTGAAATTTGCATTTATTTATTTATTAAGAAATTTTAACATTTTGTGTTAGGGGAAGCATATGTGTTTCTACTTGCACGAATTATCTGCTCATTTCTCTTCCCAGTTTTTTGTTAAACTGTTAGATTTCATCTTTTTAATCATTTACAACACGTCTTATTATACTAATATAATTTACTCTTGGTCATATCTTTTCAAATAGATTTCTAAATTTTCCATTTGTTTTTTGTGATAATGTTTATGATATACAGTATCATTAAAGTTTTATGTAGTGAAATGTTTAAACAGTTTATTTCTTCATTGATAATATGCACAGAATGTACTTCTCTAGCCAAAAAATAGATTCACTTAAAACTTTTATGTCATATTTTTATTTTTTAAATCTTTGAATCAATTTACACCATTTTATTTTGGTGTAAAATCTGACATTACTATCTAATATTCTAGCAATTTAGGGTAGTCAATTATCACAACACAATTTATTGATTGACATGAGTATCCCTTCCTACTTTAGTTTGTAAGGTACTTTTAATATATCACTTCTATATATAGATATAGATTTAAACATAGATATATAATATGTTTGAGGGCTATGTATTTTGTTCTGCTTATTTACTGTTAGCTCTTGAGCCAGTCTCTCATTTAGTAAAATTGTGCAATTAGTGTAATATCAGGAGAGTACACGGCTACTACCTTCAACCTCTCTCCCTGATACCATTACACTTAAATGTCTAAAATAATTCATTGTTAGTTTCTTTTCCAGACAATCTTTTTTTTTTTTTTTTTTTTTTTTTTTTTTTTTTTTTTTTTTTTTTTTTTTTTTTAAAATTTTTGAGACCGGCTGCACCGCACTCAGCCAGTGAGCACTGTGTCCAGACAATCTTTAGAATACTTTTGTCAACCTCTTTCCTCAACAAAAGGAATTTTGTTGCAATGATGTCAGGACTATAAATTAATTTGGTAAGAACTAAGAATTTTGAAACAATTGTCTCAAGGAACATAATGACAACAATAATTAACTAAGTGTTTGCTGTATATCATTATCCTAAGTCATTCCTACTTACCAACTCATTTAAAACCAAGTACACTCATTTTCTTGGTGATTGAGTTCCAAGGCTTTAAATGCATTCTCCATGAGAACACCCAGATTTGCATGTCCAGTTATGAGTGCCCCCCAGAACTCTGTTAAATGTGTCTCCTTCCTACTAAATAGTGCTGGATAAATTTCTCAGCACTTCCATTGCTATTATGTTAGTCAAATCCATTTCTCATGTGAGTTGCTACAGTAGCCTCCTTAGGAGTCTCCTTGCTCTGATTCTAGCTGAATTCACTAGGATCATTTATCAACAGAAAATCCAGAAAGACCACTTAAATAAGTCATGCAGATAACATCAAATCTATGGGAAAAACCTCCTATGGCTCCCCATCTGCTCACAAGTGTCCCCTGTGTTCTATCTCCCACTCATCGAGTGTTGACCTATAACTACTTCATATTTTTGCAAATGCATCAGAATGGTTTTAGTGACCTAAAAGGCTATTCTACACAATTTACTTACTTAGTTTTCTCATGATTTATTTTCTCTTTTTCTGTCAAGCCTATGCTCCTCAAAGGCAGGGATATTTTTCTGCCTTGTTAACTGATATATCAAAGCACCCAGAATGGTATGCTTTGGGCACAAAATAGTTGCTCAAGACGTATTTTTTATAAATGCATAAAACTTTAGCATAACCTAACAAGGAATATACTATTATTGTTTCTATTTTTCAGATGAGGAGAAGTAATCACAGCAATATAAAGCCATTAATCCAAAGATAATTAACTACCATTGTGAGAGCCAGGATTCAAACCCAGGAACGGTTTCTGGAGTCTGAATTCTTGGGTATTGCAATCAGCCACCATACTTTTCAGTTACATTGTAGTTGATGTTGTACTACTTCACCTTGTCTGTGAAAAAAGCACCATATGGAGCAGAGTCCCATTCCAGCTGAGCAGGGACATATAACAAAAGTGAGAAATAAACCAAGATTATTTGGGGGGATTATCAGTCACCAAGATAATCTACTCTATCTTGAATAATACAAATTTTTGATGATTTTATTCATGCAGATTTGCACAGTAATATTCCTTGGCAATGGTTGCATGCACATGTGTAAGGGATAGGTTGTTTTATGTGTTTTTAAGGTGTTATAATTTTGGCTTTGGGATGTTTGATTGATATTTTTTTAACATATGTCAGGTACTAATTTTGAAGTATAATAAAACACCTCATTTTTTATTTTAGTCTAGAATACAACCACTGTTCTGAAGGTAAATCCCATCTAAGAGGTTATCCCTCAGTTCTCTTCTATTTCCATATGTACAATTCTACCACCTGCAACTAATGCTAACTTTTGTCTCATATCCAATAGTTATAGCTCTTATTTCTGTCTCATGCTTTATTGCTTTGGCAGAAGCTCCAGACAATGTAAAAAAATAATGATGCCTTTGTCTTGTCCTGATTTTAATGGGAATGACTACAGTATTTCACTATTAAGTATGATGTTGGCAGTTGTTTTAAAAAGTTCTTTATCATGTCAAGTAACCTTGTATTCTGGAATTTCCACATGTTTCATTTCTTTTTACCTGGGAGTGGCTATTCAATAACATCAAATATGTATTTTGTTATTTATTGAAATAATTATATGATACTTTCTGTTAATCAGTAAGATTAATATTAACATATTAGTTAATTTCCAAATATAGTGAGAAGATATTTTTGATATATTGCCTGCTAAGCCTCTTCTCAGCATTTTTTTTTTCCTGAAGCTCCTACTATCATTAAGATGAGGCTAAAGCTTAGGGTGATAGAGAAAAATATGAGTACTGTTCCTGGAGGGAGAAAAAGATATTAAAGCAGTTGCTTTCAGACCAGAGGGAAAGTGGAAACCCCTTCTGTTGCAAAGATGGGTTTCTAGGGAGAGAGATGAAGATAGGTAGTTTCTGGGATAGTAGAAAGCACATGGTACAAAAGATGTAATTCTCAATTTTCTACATGCACTGATGACCCTAGGTATGAGTGGGAGGGGGATCAGAGCATTTTCTAATTTCCAAAGCTTAACATGGCCATAGAATAAAATAACTATTTTTATTCCTCAGTAAAATCAGGAGTTTAAAGAATCTGAATGGTGACTTCTTAATGTTTGCAATATGGGAGCTAGAAGTTTTCAGAGGTCTCTGCTTATTATTGGGATAATATATATGTTTAGTAAAGAATCCAGAACTGGTTGGCTGCAAGAAACAGACATTAAAAAACTTAAAGGAATTTAATGAAAGAGTGGGATTTATTGACTGTACTGTTACCTTGTTTGTGGTTTAATTTTGGGAGCCAATAAATCTCCATAATAGATCTCAATACCACTCAATCACTCTTTCACCATTTTTTCTCATCTTTAATTTTCTCTACATGTTGCCTTTTGTCTCTCAGGTCTCTTGTTACCATGAACATGAAGTTATGGCCACTAGTAATTCCAATCAGGGTGGGGCAGGGAATGGCCAGTGCGTCTGGCTGAGGTAATGTGCCCATCAGTGGCACCGATATTTTGTCCAAGAGACAGAAATGAAACAGTGTCATTGGCATGAAATGGCCTTAGGTATGTCCCATTGGCCATGAGAGTAAGATTCCATGATTGGTAGCTCCCACATAAACTCAATGAGTGGAGAGAGAGAAATGCATTTTACTAAAGTAATGAGTGTATGGTTAGCATGAGAATGGAGGAAGAGTTCTTTGCAGCCCAAACCAGGGGATCTCTGTTGAAACTAGAACAAGAGAAAACATGAACAAAATGTTCTCATAAAACAAAAGGGCAAAACTAAAATGCAAAGTAAAGATAGGCTAAATTAACCTTTCAAAAAACAGGATGGCCACAAGGGAGTGAAATTAGTAGCATTTTTATACTACAATAATGAACTACCAATAAATAAATAAATAAAAATCAAGAAAGCAAGCCCATTTACAATAACTACCAATAGATAAATAAATAAATAGACAGATAGATAAATAAATAAATAGATAAATAAATAAAACACCTAGGAATAAATTTACCCAAGGAGTTGAAAGATCTCTACAGTTATAACTGCAAATCACTGCTGAAAGAAATGAAAGAGTATACAAAAAGATGGAAAGACATTCCATGTTGATGAATTGGAAGAATTAATGTTGTGAAAATGTCTATACTACCTAAAGTGATCAACAGATTCAATGGTATCTCCATCAAAATACCAATGAATTTCTTCACAGAAATAGAAAAAAGTAATACTAACATTAATATGGAACAAAAAATGGACCATGAATAGTAAGGGCAATCCTGAGCAAAAATGTAAATAAAATCAGAGGGATTATACTACCTGATTTCAACTATACCACAAAATTATAGTAACCAAACAGTATGGTTCTGGCATAAAAATAACAAATGGATCAATGGAACAGGATAGACAACCCAGAAATCAACCTATGCACTTATAGCCAACTGATCTTTAGCAAAGACATCAAGACCACACAGTGGGGAAAGGATAGCCTCTTCAGTAAATAGTGCCAGAAAATCTGAATAGCCTTGTTCAGAAGAATCAAATCAAAATGGATTCATGACTTAAGTATAAGACCTAAAACTATAAAACTCCTTGAAGAAAACATAAGAGAAACATATCAGAATATAGAACTGGGCAAAGACTTTATAAATAAGACCACCAAAGCACACACAACAAAGGAAAAAATAAACAAATAGGATTATATAAAACTAAAAAGCTCCTGTGCAGCAAAGGAAATGATCAACAGAGTGAAAAGACAACCTATCGAATGGGAGAAAATATTTGCAAACCATGCATCCAATGAGGGATTAATATCCAGAAGATACAAGGTACACAAACAACTTAACAGTAAGAAAGTAAATAATCCTATTAAAAAATGGGCAAAAGAGCTGAATAGACATTAGTCAAAAAAGATATACAAATGGCCAACAGGGACCTGAAAAAATGTTCAACATCACTCATCATCAGGGAAATGCAAATCAAAACTCCATTGAGATATCATGCCACCCTAGTTATATTAGCAATTATCAAAAAGACTGAGAATAACAAATGCTGGTGAGGATGCAGGGAAAGGAGAACACTTCTACACTGTTGGTGGGACTGTAAATTAGTACAGCCATTATTGAAGACAACATGGAGTTTCCTCAGTCAACTACAGATAGAACTACCATATGATCCAGCAATTCCACTACTGGTATACACCCAAATGAATGGAAATCATCATATCAAAGGGATACCTGCAGCTCTATCTACAATAGCCAAGAGTTGGAACCAACCTAAATGTCCATCAGCAGATGACTGGATGAGGAAAATGTGCTATACTCTACAAAATACTACTCAGCCATCAAAAAGAATGAAAATCTGTCATTCATAGCAACATAAATGAGCTTGGAGAAAATTATGCTACGTGAAATAAACTAGGCACAGAAATAGAAATACTGCATGTCCTCACTCATAAGTGAGGAGAAAAGGAAGACATAGATCTAAGAACAAAAGAAAGAAAGAAAGAAAGAAAGAAAGAAAGAAAGAAAGAAAGAAAGAAAGAAAGAGAGAGAGAATTGAACAACCACAATAATACATTGAACCTTCAGAAGGAGAGAACAGATCTATGATCACTATAGAGGTGGGAAATGGGGAGGAGGCAGGGGTTAGTGAGAAATCAGGTAATGGATACAAAGAAGATTGTGATTCATAATACTGAACATACTAATAAAATAATACTGACTTGATCATCACATATTGTACACAATACTGATAGTCAACTCTGTATCCCATAAACATGTACAATCAATTATGTTTCAAGTGTAAATTTTAAAAAAATGGGCAAAGGAGATGAATATACACTTCTCAAAGGAAGACATACAAATGGCCAACAGCATAGGAAGGTTCCCCTTTCCCTGCATCCTCACCAGCATTTATTATTCTCTGTCTTTTTGATAATGGCTGGTCTAATTGGGGTGAGATGATATCTCAATGTGGTTTTGATTTATATTTCCCTGATGCTGAGTGATGTTGAGCATTTTGTCATGTGTCTGTTGGCCATTTGTATATCTTCATATGAGAAATGTCTATTCAGCTCCTTTGCCCATTTTTTAAATTGGGTTGCTTATTTTCATACTGTTGAGTTGTTTGAGTTCTTTGTATATCCTGGATATTAATCCCTTCTTGGATGCATAGTTTGCAAATATTTACTCCCATTCTGTAGGTTGTCTTTTCACTCTGTTAATTGTTTCTTTTGCTGTGCAGAAGCTTTTTAGTTTGATGTAATTACATTTGTTTATTTTTTCTTTTGTTATTTGTACTTTTGAGGTCATATTTATAAAATCTTTGCCCAGCCCTATATCCTGATGTGTTTCCTCTATATTTTCTTTTTGGAGTTTTATAGTTTATGTCTTATATTTAAGTCCTTAATCCATTTTGAGATGATTTTGGTAAATGGTGACAGGAATGGGTTTAGTTTCATTTTCCTTCATGTTGATTTCCCGTTTTCCCAATACCTTTTATTGAAGGGGCAGTCTTTTCTCCAATGTATGTTCTTGTTGCCTTTATCAAAGACCAGTTGGCTGTAAGTATGTGGGTTGATTTCTGGGTTCTCTATTCTGTTCCATTGGTCTGGGTATCTGTTTTTAGGCCAGTGTCATGTTGTTTTGATTACTATAGCTTTGTAATATAGTTTGAAGTCAGGAAGTGTTATGCTTCCAGCTATATTTTATTTATTTATTTATTTTTGATCAGTATTGCTTTGCTTATTAGGGGTCTTTTGTTGTTCCATATGAATGTTATGATGGTTTTTCTATTTCTGTGAAGAATTTCATTGCCACTTCGATGAGGACTGCATAGTACAGACATAGGCAAGAGTTGAAATCAACATAAATGTCCATTGAGAGATGACTGGGTAAGGAAAATATGCTATGTATACTCTATGGAATACTACTCTGCCATTAAAAAAAAATGAATTTCTGCCATTTGCAGAAACATGGATGAACTTAGAGAAACTTATGTTAAGTGAAATAAGCCAGACACAGAAAAAGAGAAATACTGCATGTCCTCACTCATAAGTGGGAACTAAAAAAAAGAAAAGAAAAGAAAGAAAAGAGGAGAAGAGAAGAGAAGAGAGGAAAAGGAAAGAAAGAAAGAAAGAAGGAAGGAAAGAAAGAAAGAATCACAATAATACAGTAAACTTTTAAAAAAGCGTAAACTGTGGTTATTAGAGGTGGGAAGGGGGAAGGGGTTGAGAAAAAGCTAGTTAGGCTCACAAAGATTTATTATATTTTGTTAAACATGAGCATAGTAATTATCCTGATTTGATCATTACATATTTTATGCATGTATTGATATTCAATTCCGTACCCCACAAATATAAATAATCAGTAAAAAAATAAATAAACAAGTTGCCATCAGGTACATGAAAAAATGGTCAACATCACCAATCGTCAAAGAAATGCAAATCAAACATAATCTCACCCAGTTTACTGGCTATTATCAGAAAGACAGAGAACAATAAATTCTGGCAAGGCTGTGAGAAAGGAGAAACCTTCTACACTGTCAGTAGGACTGTGAATTATACAGACATTATGGAATATAGTGAGGATGTTTCTCAACCACTACAGATAGAACTACCATAAAATGCAACAATCGCACTGGGTATATCCCCAGCGGAATGGAAATCATCATGTAGAAGGGATACATGCACTCACATGTATATCTCAGCTCTATTGATAATAGCTAAGTTATGGAACCAATCTAAATGTTCATCATATACAACTGGATAAGGAAAATCTAGTATATGTACACAATGGAATACTATACTGCCATAAAAAGAATGAAATTCTGCCATTGCAGCAACATGGATGAGCTAGGCTAAAATTATGTTAAGTGAAATAAGCCAGACACAGAAAGAGAAATACTGCACATCCTAACTCATAACTGGGAGCTGAGAGAGAGAGAGAGAAAGAGAGAGAGAGAGAGAGAGAGAGAGAGAGAGAGAGGTATAATGTATGCTATACGAAGTTATTACGTCTGAATTCTTGGGTATTGCAATCAGCCACCATACTTTTCAGTTACATTGTAGTTGATGTTGTACTACTTCACCTTGTCTGTGAAAAAAGCACCATATGGAGCAGAGTCCCATTCCAGCTGAGCAGGGACATATAACAAAAGTGAGAAATAAACCAAGATTATTTGGGGGGATTATCAGTCACCAAGATAATCTACTCTATCTTGAATAATACAAATTTTTGATGATTTTATTCATACAATTATGTACTGAACTTTCAGAAGGAGAAAACAGAACTGTGGTTACTAGAGGTGGGAAAAGGGGATAGGGAGGGGACAGCGAGAAATTGTTTAATGGACACAAAGAATGATTACTTTTTATAATAATAAATAGGCTGATTATCCTGATTTTACCAGTACACAAGTATTGAAAGTCAATTCTGTACCCCACAAATATGTATAATTAATTATGTTTCAATTGAAAGAATTTAAAATATTTTTTAAAAATTAAAAAAGAAAGGATGTAATCAGTTGACAGTTGACAACCGACAGTTTAAAAAGAAGTAAAAGATCAGTGAATTATCGATCTGTCAACAGAATGACAATAATGGATGAAGGGATTAAGAAATTGAAGACAATACAGCCTAGTGAATACTTGTATTTTTATTGGTAGATCTCAAATTACAAACTTATTTACTTTGCTATGTATAGAAAACAAACAAAATTAATGGTATGAGATGTGAAGATTTTCTGATACAGACAAAAGGAACACTTGTGATCTTAGGTGTTAGTTGTAACTCTCATCATCCACATCTGTGACAAATAATAAACACACCAGGGGCACAGAAAACATCCACAGAGTTCTGTCCCATCATTGTCTCACCTGACTTCACCCTAACAACTAATAGCTGTTCTTAAATAGCCATACCATTCAGAGATCATAAAAAAATAAGGGGACTCCTGGAGGACGGGCTAAAAATTAGAATTGTTATCAATAAAACAATTAAGTAGTTTAATCATTAATTGGTGTTTAAAATTAAGTATTGTTTCTACCATAAAAAAGGTGTTATGGAGATGGAGATAATCTATAAGTATTTGAAGATATCAATGTGATTGCATAGGAAAAGCTCAGATGGGCTAAATTTTAAGTCTAGACAAAAGACGTGTATATTGGATGACTCTTGCATCCATCCCCATACTCTCCCAGCTAGTATATTATTTCAGCCTTTGCTGTGGAATCCAGATGTGCACAGCTGTAACCTTATAGCACCTAACCTCAGCTGTACTCTGTATATCTCACCTTCTGCTTCCAGCCATTTGGATGCATTTGCAAATAAATATGAGGTAGTTATAGGTCAACTATTGACTGGTGGAAAGTAGAATCCAGTGGATTAACATTCCCTTCTTCCTGTCCTTGGGCAGACAATGCTGAAGTGTGTTTTACCTGAATCCTCAGAGAATTCTAGCAGGATTGAGCCCCAGTTGCCCTCAATAGGATCAGTTTGTAAGTTACCCTTTGGATTCTCCTTTTTTATTCTTCCGTTGCACAACTCCTGGTCCCTACTCTTGTTTTCAAAGTAAGCCACCCACCAAAAAGTCCCTGTTTTAGGCTTTGCTTTTAAATAAAATCTAAAATAAGACAAGGGGATTTATAGGTGATACAACTATGGGTGGTACAAATCAATTCAAGGAGGATAAGGTCCAAAACAGATGAAGTTTGCATTCTAAAGGGAAAAACTAATAAAAATATTAACTGTGCAAATTACAATCTGGTCAGTGAAGTGATAGTTCCATTGCTTGGTGAAGATGGCATAATGTTAAGAAATTACAATAGAAAGGCAAACCTATTTAGTTTCAACTTTATTATGAGAAACTGTACTAGAGTGCTTAGGGTCATGTGACTAAGAACAAACTAGTTAAGTTCTTGCAGCCTCAATGTCCTTATCTATATAAAATAGGAATAATGATAATGTCTACCATATTTTGTTGTTATCAGAATCAAATGAGGTAATGATTATAAATCAGTACTGTATATTGAAAACACAAGGGCAAATATCCCTTTCTCTGGAAAGGAGAAATTCCTTACATTGTATTCTGATGAATCAATGCCATCCTGAAAGGAAACAGGGATTCTTCCTACAGAAGTATAATCAATAACTAAGAGTTAGTTATCAGTGGGTCACCCACCATCTAAGCATTTCTTAGTACACCCTATTGCTCCTACTACAACTGTTCTACTTCTACTCCTTTTAATACTATTACTAATCCTATTATCAATGTGATTTTATTTATATCTATACTTGCAGCATCTAGCCAGTCGCTGACCTAGGTACACAGTAGATATTTGTTGAATGTGTAAAGAAACAATTTGCTAACCGTGAATTGAAGGGTAGAGCAATTATCATAAAGAATTGACAGCTATAATGGTATGGGAAATCTTCCATCAGCTGTGGCCTCCCTGTTGGTACCAGTTTACTATAATGAAGAGAAAGATAAGTGTAATTTACCAGATCTGAGAACAGGCTGACATCATGACATATGATGCAGACAGCAGGACATCCTAAACCCAACTAGGGGGAGCAAGATTTTTCAATTCCAAATGAATTCTTATGTTAAAGAAGAGATAAACACCAAGTTTACAAATATCTCACATAGCACATTTCAGGAAAGTAAAGAATTTAATTCCAATAACACTCTGTAATCACAAGTTAGAACTCTGAAATGCCCTGAAATAAAATGGAATGGACAATGTCACAAAATAGCCCTTAGCCACAAATACAACACACATAGGCCTTTACCAGCAGTGGTAGTCATATCTCTGAGGAGCAAGAGGCAGTTTCCAGAGCAAGAATAGGCTGGCCAAGCCAGTGAGGCATACCTAAAAATCACAAAGAACACTGTTGTCATCTTTCAATACCTCTGGACTGCATGGACTTCTGTTTCCATTCAAATACTCTTATTTTGAAGTGTCATCAATAAAACCCAATATAAAAGAGTATATTAAGAAAATAAGGTTGCCACTCAAGTCTAAAGGCAAAGATATAGTCTTAGAATGTGAAGGCTAAACTTAATATTAAAATATCAATATTACTGATGCTTAATTTTGGAGAAATCATGACTAACTGAAGAACTGCCATATGATTATAGACAGGCAGATGTCTCAGTTGATCAATAGCAGAACGGGGGATATGGCGAAATGTGTAATGGATGAAACTCATGTCCAACTTTGGCAAAATTCTACACTAGTTATTAAACACATGCGTAATAAGCATTTAGAACAGAGTGTGTCAACATGGATTCAGTAGGGAAAGTTATGTTAAATGAATCAAACTTTTAAAATTACTGTATTCATAATGTGCTATAAATCTCAAGTGTTTTAAGCTCATCAAAATATTTAATAAAATGAGGACATTTTGGAGCTGGAGATGATAGAGTGAGATGAAACCCGAATGATGTGAATGTGACCTGTCAAAATCTGATGACAAAGGGTCTTTAAGTGAGAAAACAGCAAGGGCAAAAAGGTCCCGAGGTGAGCAGATGGTGACTACGCTGAGAGACAAGGATGCTGAGTTGAATGGAGTAGTATTAGCAAGACAGAGAATGGTAGGAAATGAGGTCAGAAATAAGAGGGGTGAGGCAGATTATGTAGGAACTGAGTCCAGAGAATGGTTTTTATCTGATTATGATAGTAAGAAATTGGAATGTTACAAGTAGGAGAATTACGTGATATGATCTGATTTTTAAAAAGCATTCTAGCTGCTGTGCAAAAATAAATTATAGGGGGCCACGAGTAGAATCAGGAGACAAATTAGGACAGTATTTCAATGTTTCAGTTGAGACATGGAGGTGCCAGGAATGTGGTGCCACAACAGTGGAGGGTGGTGAGTAGTGGTGAGATTCTGATTCATTTCAAAGATCATCCACTGGACTTGCCCATGACTCCACCTAGTGCGAAGACACATAGTTAGTTCTTGGCAGATATTTTTTTAAATCTGAAAGAATTTGTGATGAGGTGAAAGACAAAAAGAAGGGTAAGCATCATTCTTTAGGTTTAGACCTGACCTGATGTGAGTAGAAGAAAATTAGGAAAAAAGCAAAGTTGGTCAAAGAAATCGGGAGTTTTATTTTAGATATGACAACTTAAGGATTTATGCTTCATACGTATCTGACTGTAGTCAAAGAGTTGTTTAAGAAATAAACCCATATATTTAACTAACACTTATTTAGTGTTTACTAGCATGAGACACTGGAAAATATTCTTCTTCTTGCCTTTATATAAGCAGGTAAAATATCTGTTTGATGGATCTAGAGGAGAATCAACCTGATGGACTCGGTTCAGTAGAATTATTTATTTTCAAGAATCGGAGCGACCAATTAGAGTAGCCCTTGAAACGTTCTGATGGATATATAGTTGTTATAAAGGAAACACTGATTCCCTCAAAATTTGGAGTGCTTAGTTTATTTAAATATACATGTGATCTAAAAGTATGTTGTATTAATTTCCTATTGAGACACAATTACCACAAATTTATGTCTTAAAATGACTCAGATTTATTATTTTACAGTTCTAGAGGTTCAAAAAGTCTGAATTGGAGCCGGCCCGGTGGCGCACTGCTACAGTGCACCGCTTGGGAGTGTGGCGGCGCTCCTGCCAAGGGTTCGGATCCCACATACAGACCGGTTTCCGCTCACTGGCTGAGCGAGGTGCGGGGGCAACACCGAGGGTTGCGATCCCGTTCCGGTCCCGGTCCGGTACGGGCGCGACACTGAGGGTTGCGATCCGTTGCCGGACACGAAAAAAGACAAAACAAACAAACAAACAAACAAACAAACAAACAAACAAAAAGTCTGAATTGTGTCTTACTGGGTTAAAATCAAAGTGTCTTCAGGGTTGCATTCCTTTTTGGAGGCTGAAGGCAAGAATCCATTTTCTTGACTTTTCAGCTTCTGGGGGCTGCTGGCATTCCTTGGCTCATTTTCCACCTTCATCTTCAAAGCCAGCAATGATGGTTGAGTTTTTCTCAAAATACATCATTCTGACACTGACTCTTCTGCCTCTCTCTTCCATATTGAGCCCTCCCTCCATAATCCAGGGTAATCTCCTTATCTTAAAGTCAGCTGATTAGCAACCTAATTCCATCTCTCACCTTAATATCCAAATCCCTTGTCATGCAACATAACATATTCACAGGTTCCAGTGATTAGGGATGTGAACATCTTTGGGGGATCATTATTCTCTCTTACACATACTTATAAACTAAGTTTCTCAGGTCAATATTGTAGAAGAGAAAGAGACATATTTTATGCACATATTTTAGGTCACCATCTGCTCACCTCAGGACCTTTCTGCGCTTGCTGTTTTCTAACTCAAATTGTTTTTTCTCTCTATTGATTATTTCTATGTATTTTATCATATTGTGGGAAAATACATCAAGAAAACAATAAAAAAACATTTGTAACATTTATGGGCATTTTGTTAGTCTTTCTCAGAACATTGTCAGGTATCAATTACTGGATGAAATGTGGGGTTCAACAGTATCCATGGAAATGGATATGTGTTTAGAACTTCCCAATCCGTATACCAAGAGTCTGATTTGATGGAAATAGTCTCATAATGGGTAAGATAATTTCCAGTGTAATTTAAAAATATATATATGTGTATATATATATATATATATGTCTGCCCTTGAAGCTCCTTCTTACACCTCCTTCCTCTAATTTGTATGTAAATGACTTGATAACACCTTTTTTAGTAACACTTTTAATAAACAGGGTGCACAATTATTTCTTCTATGCCCATTGTAGCAATAGAAAAATTAAAGGTTCCTTATGGACTTCTGTCAGAGAATTCCAGAACCACAAATCATTATTTTAGTGAATGTCTATGAAATTCTAGCCAGCAAATCTCACCTTAGATAGAGATGTCTGCTTCTCTGGGAACCTTGCCTCTCTAGATGAGAATAATTCCTTCAGTGATGTCACTCCCTAACACGTTGCACCTCTTCTTAATACTTATTACAATTTCAAGAAATTAGTTGTTTGAGTGATTTTTTTTTTTGTTTTTGTTTTTGTTTTTTTGTCTTTTGTCTTTTTCCGTGTCCGGCAACGGATCGCAACCCTCAGTGTTGCCCCCGTACCGGACCGGGGACCGGCAACGGGATTGCAACCCTTGGTGTTGCTCCCGCGCCTCGCTCAGCCAGTGAGCGGGAACCGGTCTGTATGTGGGATCCGAACCCTCGGGCAGGAGCGCCGCCGCGCTTCCTAAACGGTGCACTTATCTAGTGCGCCACCGGGCCGGCCCGATTATTTGTTTTTTATTGTCATTGCTTTTTTTTTTTTTTTTGGCAGCTGACTGGTACAAGGGATTGAACCCTGGACCTTGGTGTTATTGTTATCAAGCTGTAACTGATTGAGCTAATGAGCCAGCACTGTTTGAGTGATTATTTACTTGATGTTTGTCTTCGCTGAGTGCAAAGACTGCATCCGTCTCATTGGCCACTCTGCTTTTCACTGGTTCTTCACACAGTACCTTGTCAGTAGATTCTCAACAATTATTTGGTGAATAAATGAAGTCAACAGACTTAACAACCTAGAGATACATCTTGTGACTGATTTATCTTGAAGGATTGATAATAAAGTTAGCATTTTTAATTTAACTATCTTATGGGTACTTTATTTTAAATTCTTGGGAATTTGGTAATATTTGCTTTAAAACAAAACGTTCAGGCTACAATTTTCACAGTCACGTGCATTACTATATTCCTAGAACAGTTAATTGCCTACAAATCTAAAAGCGGATCAGGAATTTTTTTTTGTCTAATTAAATTTATTTTTATTTTTATTTTTTTTCTAAGTAATAGACTATTTTTATAGCAGTTTTAGATTTACGGAGAAATAAATAGAAAGTACAGATAGTTCCTGTACCCCCACACTCTGCCTCCTACACACAATTTCTCCTATTATTAACATCTTACATTAGTGTGGTACATTTGTTATAATTATGAACCACTATTGATATATTATTATTAACTCAATTTTACATTAGATTTCCCTGTTTGTATTGTACAGTTCTATGAGTTTTGCCAAATGTTTAATGCCATGTATTCATCATCACATTATCATACAAAATAGTTTCACTGACCTAAAAATCCTCTATGTATGCCATTGGCTCACCTTTACTTGGACCTTCAATTTAGTAAATGGTTCTTATTAAAACACTTCTACTGTCATAACTTATCTCTAGATATAATAGTAACTAACATTTTGTAAATGTTTACTATGGGTCAGGCACTATTCTAAGTGCTTCTCTTACCTGTTTAATCCTGGCAACAATCCTGTGATATAAGTATTATAATTATCTTCATTTTATATAAGAGGCAATTGAGATACAGAGAATATAAGTATAACCCAAGGTTATATAGCTGAGGTCAATTTTTCTCCAGTGTCCATACTTTTAACCAGTATTACTTATTGACTACACAATAACTGCTAAAGCCGTAAAAAATATTGTTGACTATACAATGACTGCTAAAGCGATAAAAAAAATATTATTTCAATAAACTGAGATGTGTAGTTACCCAATAGTTTCCCAAAGCTCAAAAATGGGAATTGATACCTAAATGAGGACAAGTATTCTGAGTATTCCTCTAGAGTAATGATTTTCAAAGTGCAGTCCCCAGACCATCATATCAGGATCATATGGAAATTTGTTAGAAATGCAAATCCTCTGTCACATCACAGACCTACAGAGTTAAAAACTCTGGGGATAAGGACCAGCAACGTGGGTCGTAACAAGCCCTCTGGATGATTTTGATGGTGATTCTCCTGCATGGTGGGCAAAATATGGCCTGTGGGGCAAAACTGGCATGCAAATTATTTTGTATCATTCATAAACTAAGAATTGTTTTTATATTTATCAAGATCAAAAAGTAAAATGAAGAGTAATATTTTGTGACATGTGAAAATTACATGATATTCAAATTTCAGCATCCATAAATGAAGTGTTATTGAACACAGCAAAGTTCTTGCATTTACATATTATCCATGTCGGCTTTCACACTAAAGTGGCAGAGTTGAGTTGTTGAAACAGAGACTGTATGACACGCAAACACTAAGATATCTGCTATCTGACCCTTTACAGCAAAAGTTGGGTGACCCCTGATCAGTTAGACACTAGTTTTCAATTGGGAAAGCAGGGCAGTTTTGTAAAACTATAGGTACAGAGCTATTGAATAAGAACCACCAAGGATGGGAGTCAGGCATACATATTACAACAAAGACAGATGAAATCAGGAAGTGAGTCTGAGATGCAGCCAGAATTGGAAACTCCATTTCTAGATACAGATATATCTGTACTATGTCAGGAATTTCTCACAGCAATTCTGAGAAAGAAATGATGTTTGTGATTTTCCTCAAGTTACTGATGAGAAACTGAGGTTCAGAGATGTTATTGTCTGTTCACACAGTTGGTAGAGTTTGAACTCTGGATTTGAACGCAGGACTGAAAATCACAAAAACAATCTTCTTAACCTCTTCCTTTATCCACACTTTTTTTTTCTTTTCTTTTCTTTTTTTTGCCTAACGGTATCTTCTCTGAGTCTCTTCCAACACATATTTTTATTTACCATTTCACATTCTCCTGGCTTCACTACTTTTCAGGTGTCTGGTTCTCAGTTTAAAAAAATTTTCTACTGTGACTGTGTATTTCCTCCTGGTGCTAAAGCTTACCATTCCCTGATCTTAACTTTTCTGTATATCAACTCATTTCCGTTTGCCTGCTACTGCCAGTAGACTCACTTTAACCTTGCACCTGTGATGAGGTAAAAACTATTGCTCTAAGTTTTCAGCCACGAAAGTAGGAGAGTTGTCTTTTTACAAGGCACTGTATTTCTACATAATGGGTCATGCCTTCAACTGATCTTTAAACACCAAGAATATATCAAGAGAGCTATGTTTTCATTCAGAGAGAAGGTTGTTTTCAACTTGGATCCCAATCAGATATAGGACCAACCCTGCTGTAGAAGTTCAAAGTACTGCTCACCACGTCACAGAGATCACTGACTATGTACAGCCTGCATTAGGTCATAGGGTAGCATGGCACACCAGCCCTGATTCGTAAAGCAGAACTTTGCAAAGCTTGCTGTTGGGAAGCAAAGACACCTTGGACTCAGGACTTGCTGCAGAGATTTATGGCACTTTCTAATATGTGAACTCGCCTTTTCTTGGATACATGGCTAGACTACATTTCTCAGTCTTCTTTGAGTGAGGTATAGACATATGATTGAGTTCTCGACAATAGAATAAGAGCAAAGGCAATATGTTCAAAGTCTAGGACCCACCCTTGCAAATGCCCATGCCAAAACCGCATGCTTTCTTCATCTGCCAAAAGGAGGAATCTGAGGACCTAGAAGAGGGTAGACACAGAGGAAGGTAGGAGCTTTGATAATTGAATATCTGCATAGAGTAAACCTCGACACACACACACACACACACACACACACACACACACACAACGTGCATTGGAATATAACATGAGCAAGAAATATGATTATTTTAAGGTACTGTAGTATCTGTAATAGCATTCAGTATTGTCTACGTTTAATAATACCGTACTTAAAGGCAAATCTGAGTAATGACATTAGTTGAGGTATAAACAATATAAAACTAGACATCAGAGCCTGGAGCAAGGAAGTAACAAAGTACAGATGACTTCAGCAGAGATACCGTGCATTGTCATAAAATTTTTCATGGATTAATCCATTCAATCTTCAAAGAACCTATCTTGTGGATGAAGAAACCTTGGCAAAGGGAGGTTAAAAAACTTCTTTCAAATTACACAGTTAAAGAAGCAGAGCCAGACTCTGGTTATTTGTCTCCAAAGTCTTTACTCCTGACTACCCAATACAAATATACTGTTTATACTTTTGTAATCTTCAGATCATCCTTAGTTAAAGACTCCTTCCACAACTGTTGGTAAGAGCCTGTTGACTAGGATGAGAGAGGTACTGTACTCAACAATTATAGGTCTGCTTTCATTAAATACCTTGTAACAATGCTGTTATCCCACAGAGGGAACACTGAAGTTTGAGAGTTTAAGCTTCAAATTTCCAGAGCTGATCTGAGCTGTTATCCTCAACCAGATCTTCGGATTCCAGAGCCTGTGCTCTCATAAGCATGTTCTGCTCTTGGAAACCTGCAGAAACACCCATTCCAGAACACTGTCTTGCTCCTGGCTGGGTGTCTACAGGATTGCTTTGTGAGTGAAATAATAAAATATACGGAAAAGTGCTCTGTAAGTTAGGAAACACCAAACAAATTTAAGGTGTGTTTAATACCATTATTACTTAAGATGAAGAACAAATCATGACAACCCAGTTGCATGTACTTCCTTATTATTCAGAAAGGGAGCTCAGAGGAAAAGGCTTGCCTGGGGAATTCAGTACAGTCTGGCTGTACACTCTGCAGTTCATTCATAAAACTGTGATTCCACAGTTCCCTTCCCTTACTGCTTCCCGAGTCATTGGATGATATCCTCTTACATGCAGTGCAGTAGGATCACCTCTGCCTCATGCTTCCCTGCCTCATTTCCTCACTTAATGCCTTCTTAGATTTGTTATTTATTTTCTTCAATATTACAGCAGTATAACAGGATGAGTCACACTCTCAGCCATTCCCAGTGGCACCCTCAAAGGCCTACAAAACAATAAGGTGATTTATGAGGTCCTTTCCACCCGAAGGATACACAATCACAGAAGGTTGCTTTTCAATGCCTTGGTCTCCGGATCAGGAGCAGATTTTAGCTACCATGTCAGGGAAGAGGTTTTGGATACTTTGAGCCCCTGAAGCAGAGTCATTCTAATGCAGGGCAAATTGAATGGTAGGATGGGACAGAAAGAGTGGAGATGAGAGTCTGGAGGACAAGCAGATGCCACCTGTAGGAAGAGGAGCCTTGAGCACAGACGCTCAAGCTGTATACTAATGCTTGCAGTGAGAATATCACACATATAAATCAACAATTCTCAACCAGGGAGCATTCTGGCCCCTAAGGGGCACTTGGCAAAGTCTGAAAACATTTTTGCTTGTCACAACTGTTGGTTGGATTCTACTTGCACCTAGTGGACAGACGCCAAGGGTGCGTTTTTAAAAATTTACTTATTTTTATATTTAATTGACCACAAAGCACATGTAATTAGGATGTAAAATATGATGTTTGGTATGCATACGTATACCAATGGCTAAATTAAGCTGATTAACATATTCATTACCTCACATCTTTTTGTTAAAAAATATTTAAAATCGACCTCTTAGCAATTTTAAACTATACAATATATTGTTATTAACTATAGTCACCATGTTGTATCATAACTCTCCTGAAATTCTTCCTCCTGTGTAACTGAAATTTTGTATCCTTTGACCAATATCGCCCCAATCCCCACTCCCAACCCCTGACCCCCAGCCTGTGGTAACTACTATTCTACTCTCTGCTGCTATGATTTCTTCTTTTTAAAATTCTCCATAAGTGAGATCATACAGTATTTGTCTTCCTGTGCCTAGCTTATTTCACTTAGTATAATGTCCTTCAGGTTCATGCATGTTGTTACAAATGACAGGTTTTCCTTCTTTTTTAAGGTTGAATAGTATTTCATTGTGCATACATACCATATTTTCTTTATCCATTTATTTGTTGATGAGTGCTTGGGTTGATTCCATGTCTTGGCTTTTGTAAATTATGTTGCAATGAGCATGGGAGTGCAGATATCTCTTACACATACAAAACTTCTTTTAAGCATTTTACAGAACAGAACAGCCCTCCCACAACAAATATCTTGCTCAATGTTAATCATGCGAAAATAGAAAAACCTGCTCTAAAACCATGAGACAGTCTCACGCCGGATTAGGGGTTAAACTACGAAACCATAATGAAGTTAGCAACAAAGGTCTCTAAACCCTTAGCAACACTAATGTTTCCTTCTACCCAATGGTACCTGTTTTGAAAATTAAATTATACTACTTCTTTTAACTTAAAGAAAAAGTTTGTTGACTGAGGAAGGGGCAATGACTTTGTTGTTGGGCGGACCTTAATTGATATTCTAAGCCAGTCACTTACTAGCTCTGAGACCTTAGAAAATGTTCTTAACCTCTCTGACTACATTTCAAAATCTGCGTAATGAAAATAATGATAATGAATTTGCGTAGTAACACTAACATTTAACAAATTGCTGCAGTTTCAGATGTTCTTCTCAGCTAAAGTTTGAGTTCCTTGCTGTTAGAGCTGCAATCTAGTATCCTAGCCAGTGCAGAAGGAACAGTACACCATTTTGAGTAGCTGCTATGTGTTAGTGACTTTATACACATTATTTCACTTAATTAACAGAGCTTAAATTAGAATAGTTGCAATTGCCATGGAAAAAAGTGAATGGACGTCACATCACCTCCTCTACACTGAGGTTTTCCCAGCAGGGATCCTAATTGTGCCTTCATAATGAGGCATTTTCTTAGTGCAAAACAGGAAAATATCTGACTCCTAAGCAAGACAGTTCACAATTTTTTTTCCTTTGCAAATGTGACACCACCCTCCCCTTAGCTTCCTGCCCATCTCTTTGACTGCTTTTTGGTCAACCTCCTTGAAACTCCTTTTAAATGTTACTATGTTCCTGGGACTTTGTCCTAAATCCTCTGTACTTCTGCCTCTTTCTCATCATTTCTAATTAACACTTGCTCTGAGTGACTTCATATACATCCAAGATCTCAACTGCCACATATAAGAACAGTACCTCTAGAATTGTATTTCCAGCTCAAATATGTATTTTAAATGCTACTGAGCATCAGCTTTACAAAGAGGCAATGTTGCACAGTGGTAAACAAATATAAGCTTCAAGATATCGAGAACTATAATAATGTTTTGACTCTGGAATTTACCATATTAAAAGGAAGAAATTAAATTCTATGAGTCTTCATCCTTAAAATAAAAAGAATGACACCTACATCAAGACCTTTTGTCATGATTAATAGATGAAGATTTCAGTAGAGTTTCTGATATTTAGTCCCCAATATTTTTACTCCACCTGGGTACCTTAAAGTTAACTGTGTCCAGAATAGAAAACCCAGAAATCGACCCACATACTTACAGCCAACTTATCTTTGACAAAGGCACCAGAATATATAACGGGGAAAACACTGCACCTTCAATAAATGGTGCTGGGAAAACTGGAAATCCATAAGTAGAAGAACGTAACTAGACCCATACTTTTCACCATATACCAAAATCAACTCAAAATGGATTAAAGTCTTAAATATAAAACTTGAAACTATAAAACCCCTAAAAGAAAACTTAGAGAAAACACTTCAGGAAGTAGGGCTGCTCAATAACTTTATGAATGAGACCCCAAACGCACAGGCTGCAAAAGAAAAAATAAACAAGTGGGATTATATCAAACTAAAAATATTTTGTACAGCAAAAGAAATGACAGAATGAAAAGATAACCTAAAGAAAGGGAGAAAGTATTTGCAAACCATGCATCTGACAAGGGATTAATATGCAGAATATACAAGGAACTCAAACAATTTAACTGTGAGAAAATAAATAACCCAACTAAAAAATGGGCAAAGGAGCTGAATAAGCATTTCTTAAAGGAAGACATACAAATGGCCAACAGACTCATGAAGAAATGTTGACCATCACTTAGCATCAGGGAAATGCAAATCAAAACCACACTGAGATATCATCTCACACCAGTTAGACTGGCCATTATCAAAAAACGGAGAATAACAAATGCTGGTGAGGGGGTGGAGAAAGGAAAACCCTCCTGCACTGTTGTTGGGACTGTAAATTAGTGCAAACATTATGGGAAATAGTATGGATGTCCTCAAATAACTACAGATAGAAGTGCCATATGATACAGCAATCCCACTGCTGGGTATATACCCGAAGGAATGTAAATCATCATGTCAGAGTGATACCTGCACTCCCATGTTTATTGCAGCTCTATTTCCAACAGCCAAGTTATGGAGACAACCTAAATGTCTATTGATGGATGACTGGATAAAGAAACTGTGGTATGTATACTCAATGGACTACTACTCGGCTATAAAAAGAATGAAATTCTGCCATTCATCGCAACAGGGATGAACTTAGAGAAAACTATGTTAAGTTAAATAAGTCAGGCACAGAGAGAAATACTGCATGTCTTCACTCATAAGTGGGAGCTAAAAAAAAATAAATAGAATTTAAGAAAACAACAATCACAACCATCACTTGAACTTTCAAAAGGAGGGAACAGAGCTGAGGTTACAAGAGGGAGGAAAGGGGGAGAGAAAGAGGGCATCAATGAGAAATTGGTAAAGGGCCATAAAAAATGATTACATTGTATAATGTTGAATATACTAATTAGCCTGATTTGAGCATCACATACTACATGTGTATCATACACGTATTGATATTCAATGTGGTACCCCACAGATATGTACAATGAATTATGTTTTAATAAAAAAGAAATTAAATTGAATAAAGTTAAATCTGTCCAAATTTAAATTGCTTTTTCTGATTCTCATTTCTCAAGGGAGAAATTCTCCCTCTCTCTTAATTTCTACATTGAAGATCTATAAACTTTAACCCTATTGTATTTTGATTCCATTTGCACCACTCCTGTTTTAGTTCAGGCCTTTATCACTTAACCTAGATTACTGCAACTGCCTCCAAAGGTGTCTCTCTCTCTACCTCCACTCTCCCACTCCCCTAAATCCATACAAACATTGTAACCATCTTTCACAAATGTAAATGTAAATGATTAGTTCTTTTCATTTTGAAACTTACTGGCTTCATTTGACTTTCAGAAAAACATTGAAACTGTTTAGTCCACAAGATTCATGGTCTGGCTCTGTCTTCTTCTTTAGTCCCAGCACCTACTGCTACCTGATGAACTCCAATCTCAATATTTCATTCACCTTGTTTTTGATACCTTTTAGGAGGCCTTTTCCATTTTCTCCAAAGAGAGTTAAGTGTTTCTCCCTCTGTGTTCCCACATTACCTGCTCTCTCCTCTGTTCTAGCACTTATCACATTGTGGCAATTATTTGCTGTGCGTCTGACTGGATGTACTGAGTTTATACGAAGAATTTAATAAACAATTTGTTTGGCAAATGAATGACTGATGCATGAATTAGTCATCCAGTGTGAAAGTCACCAGCTACTGGTATCCTTGCCCTTGGCATATATTCTAGTACATTGTTTTGCCAAAGTTTCTCCACTACACTGATTTATTCATGTCTGAACTTTAGAAGGAAAAAGTATGGTCATACATATGTACAGTCATATATACAGATTTTCAGTATAAATGTAATCAGAGTAAGCATTTGATAGTTATTGGATTAAGTGAAATTATCCTTTTTATGTGCACACTGCAACTCCATGGAGGTGTCACTGGCCAAGAAATTCTCCATAATTCAACATTCAAAGATGCCTCACATTCTTATAAAATAAAATTCTTAAAAAAGGAACTGCTATACGTGAAAAAAGTCAAATGTATCCAAGGACGAGCCTTCAAAGGCAGCAGAAGGGTCCAGCCTTTGCAACTAGACTAGTCTGGGTTCAAATCCTGCCACTTACTTTGTGGACACAGGCAAGTCATTTAATCACTTCCAGTGGCCTCATCTATAATCTGGTAATATTAATACTCATCTCATGACCTTGTGGGATTCAGTTTCAGAGTTTCTTGACATCGATCCTATTGAGATTTGGGGCTGTGTCATTCTTTATTGTTGTGGGGCAGGGGTGTCCTATGCATTGTAGGATGTTTAGCAGACACTAGATGCCAGTAGCACAACCCTTCCTCCCTCTAGGTATAATAGCTAACAATGTCTCCAGACACTGCCGAATGGAGGTGGGTGAAGAGTGATCACACCTGGTTGAGAAGCAAGTTATATGTTGTAATGTGTGTGGATATAACCAGAATATAGTAGATATTTCGTGAATCTTCTTTTCCTTCCCTTCCCTAATGGAGCCAATGGCATTCCATACTTACATTTTCTCAGGAAAAAAAAAAATCATATCTAATAGTGATCACCTCCTAGTCAATGTTTCATCTGAAATGTGTGGTAATTCTTTTTTTTAGCCTTACCTGGCTCTCCACAGCAGCTTTACTCATAAAACCTTAATTATCCCTACAAAGTGATAGTCTGGATTTTCCAGTGATGAAGCTGGGGCTCTAATAAGTCTTGTTTGTGAAGAAAGAAAATATACACTTTCTTTAGTTGGAAAGAAAAAAGAATGAAAAGAAACAGATGCAACAAAGCTGAAATAAATTGGAGGCTGTAGGTGTCATGGCAATGCAAGTTGAGGGATGATCGATTCTCCTAGATTCTGAATGGCATATTCTGTGCACGGAGCGTCGGCTGACGTCAATCGGATTAAGTGGCCTCAATGGGAGCACTGCATGCAAGATGAGAGCAATGCAGACCCCAGGATTTGTTATTGCTTCCCAACGAAGCTTCCTACTTCATTGTGAGAGGAAGGAGAGTCTGTGAATGAAGAATGAAAAGAGACATGTTCTTGCTTAAGGGAATGCTCTCCTCGTTTCTACAGTCATTGCAATGCAGGTGAAATCTGAAAATGCTTAACCTTTCTGCACATACATTTGTTCAGAGTAATTTCTCTAGCCGCATGGTATACTTTCCTTTTGGATAAGGGGTGCATATGCTCCACTAGCTCCAATTTGTAAAAAGGTGAAACATTTTCTAGACAATATTCTCTTAAGCCATGAGTTCAGGCAGAGCAGAGGCTCAGAGTTCACTAATAGATACTACCTCTTCTCCTAAATTAATAATTTAAATGAATTCATCTATTGAAAGATCTTAGAATGGTGTCTGATGTAAAATTCTATGTAATTGTTAATCATTTTTGTGACTATTATTGCTATTGCTGCTGCTGATGCTACTTTCATTTTTTACTAAACGGTCATCTGAGGAAAGATTTCTCTAAACCTTCAGGATGAATTAAGCTCCCCTTTTCTGTGATTCTACAGATATAAGTTATCGTATTCATAACTTATCCTATCCTACTAAAATTGTCTTCTTAGCTGTTTCTTTTTAAGTGAAATGACCTCTTCGGCTGTATTCATTTTTGGTTCATTCATTATTTGGATCTTTAGAATGAGTAAATTGCTTGGTTCACATATGTTTGTGTAATTCAATGACTTAAAATTCCCCCTAAGTGAGCAATCTTCATGATATTTCTAGAGTAATTCTGTCATAGAGAAAGCCTGGATAACCATTCAAAATGAGAAAGAATATTAGAAATTGTTTTTCTATAAAACATCATGGACTTGCTCTTCATCAATGTCATTTATCTGAGTCCAGTGGTAACTCTTGTTCTCAGGACAGCTGACCGAGATTCATATGTGGGCCCCTGAGCAGTAAAGAATTAACCTTACTCAAGAGAGGACTGGCCTTTGCCCTCAGCTACTGAGAAGTTATCTCAAGGTCCCTGGAATGTCCTCTCTGATTGGAGTATCTATGTTTGCCTAGGGGCTTTGGCCACCAGATATTCTAAGATATAATTCACAATGGAAGCTTTGGGCCATGAATTATCAATCCCAACACTGAGGGGGACTCATGATTGAGGTATTAACCTGACCTCCAGAAGAGGCTGGAGACTAAAAGCCTGTGGATAGTATGCGATCAAGCCCCAATAAAAACTCTGGGCACCAAAAACTTGGCAAAGACTCCTTGGTAGACAATATTCTGAATATTATCAGACATCATGGCCAGGAGGAGATAATACACTGTATGATTTCACAGGAAAAAGACAACTGAAATCTCAGCATTGGGACCTCTGCAAGATTCTGCCATAAGAATCCCTTCTTTAGCTAATTTTAACTTGCATCCTTTCCCTATAATAAACCATGAGTATAATAGCTTTAAGTGAGTTCTGCATGTTCTTTTAGCAAATTATGAAACCTGAGGTTGGTTTTGAGAATTTCCTGAAGTTGGTGTCAAATCTGAGGGTGGTCTTCAGGGGCATGTTCCCTTTAACTGTATCGCTGGCTTAGATAACTGCATACTGACTTGAGTTTAGATCTCTTAATGGCATTCCACTTCATGGTTTGGGTCAGTTTGGCTCATTATTCCACTTGGAGATCATTTTCCTGCACTTAGGATCTTTGAATATACCCAAGACATCAGCAGTAAATTTTCTTTCTCTTGTTGTTGGGCAGAATTAGGTCGGTATGGGAGGTAAAGATAGAATGAACAAATTATAAGGGTATCACAGAAGACTTTACCTGAGTTGTTTGCTCTTTTTTACTTGAATGGATAAAACCCTCACAACATTTCTTCATATACACAGGAGTTATTCATGGCTTGTGTTGCCTAAAGATGACCACCTTTGCAAATCACTAAGGACTGACTGTACAGATATTAGATACATTGCTGGAGAATAAATCTATAATTATCCAGGGTTGGCTGAATCCAGGTGCTGACTGGGCAACTACAGAGGATAGTTTGTCAAGAGGAACAACTATTCCTCTTTCCCCTTTTTTGTAAGCACAAGGTTTTTTTTGTTTGTTTGTTTTTGTTTGTTTGTTTTTTCCTAACTCCTCACCTGAACCTTCTACTTTTCATCATTAGGCCACTAACCAGGCACATCCTTGAAATAACACAGCAGATTTGTATTTAATATATCAGAGAAGAAACTCAATCTTCAGATGCAGATGTACAGATATATAACTTTCTTAGTTATAACTCAATATAGCTTCTATTTCAGGCCCTCTTACTTCTGTGCTGGAAGGAATTTTAAATCACTCTTTTCTGGGATGTACCATGATTTTCAGGGGTACAAGTGCAGTTCCAGAGTTTTGTAGGAGATGAGAGAATATACGGTCTTAGAGGTGTCTAGATACACAAGAAATCACTGAAATGTCCATGTCCATGGTGAGTTTGGTGGCCTGCTCTGCTTCTGTGCCACTTTGGGTTTTGAGACTCTTTATGTGAGTTTCTCAAGATCTTGTCTGCCTCACCTGACCAATTTCCTCTCTCAGATCTTACTTTCTTCCAGTAAAGCTACTGAGAAGTTGGTGCTATCATTCTTCCACATTATCTTCACTATGTCTTAGTCTGAAAAGGAATTTTTCCCCCCTAGTTCTAGCCTACACGTATATGTGTGTACAGAGGATCATTATGCATATACGCACACATATAAATACCTGCATGCATGTATGTATATGCATATATGAGAAAAACAAAATTTTTTTAAGAAAATGCTTACCTTTTCTACATTGTATATACTCTTGAAAAGTATTTTCCTCTGTTCTATTTTGTTATTGATTATGGCCATCCAACAGATTGATTTAATGACCACTGATTTGTCATGACCTAGTGTTTGAAAAACACTAACTCTGTTATGTGACAATTCTGTTTTCACTACTGAAATAGACTTTTGAGGCAGGTGGCTGAACTCTCTTCAACTCTCAGGTAACAGAATCAGTGATCCATCAAACCATGCAATTGGAAGGATTTCGTTGCCAAGAATTATATTAAAGAAATTCCAACTCATATTAAGTCCTATGATTCTCATAGTACAGGTTTGAAAAACTAAAATTAAGATCTTAATAATTATTTTTGAGTAAGTGATCCCAAGTCTCATATCATCACTTTGGCACAGGTGTTATTGTCTCTATTTTATAGACAGAAAGAAAGAAATTCTGAGAGATTCAGTGTCACACAAGTAGTAAGTGCATAATTGGAACAAAACTCATATCATCAAATTGCTAACCTCATTCTCTTTATACTATACCATTTTGCCTTTTTAAGTACTTATAAGCTTTACGAAGTACTTATTATGAGCCAAGCAGCATTCAAAGACCATTGCATGTAGTGACTCAATTAATCCTCATTGCAACCCTGTAAAAGGTGAGTACTATTACTTTCCCCATTTTACAGAAGAAGTAACTAAAGCAAAATAGATTAAGCTACTCATTAAATCGCATACAAATTGTAAATTATGCAGCTAGGATTCAAGCCAAGATGGCTCAAGAGAATGTTTAGTGCAGGGGTCTGTAGGAAAGGCATGTTTACTTACTGGTCCAAAATAATTTTTTTAAAAATTGTACTATCTTAAGTATATTTTAATGTCCACCTGTGGCTATGAATATAAACTTTCTTATTTTTTTGCTTGAGTACTTATATCACACCTGATTTTATATATATATATATATAGAATAGGATATATATATAAAGAATATATATATATATATATAAAATAAAGTTTAATACAATCTGTATGATTAAAAAGTTAAGAAATCAAAAATGAGGGAAAATAATGGTAGGAGAAATAAAATAATGTATAGTTATTACATGAAAGTCATGAGGAAAGATGGTTTTGGTCTTGTTCACTGGGTCATAGGGGATGATTTAGTACTGATATTCCTAGAAGGCACTATTTTTTATTATTCACAGAACTTATTATGTAAAAAAAACTTTTATCATAGTCTAACATGGGAAAGGGTTCAGTGGATAACAACGTTTTATTAATGCCAAAGAGAATTTATAAAACTAGACCAAAGATTTTATATTCCATGTCCATTTTACAATTAAACTCAAGTATTTAAAGTTTAAAAACCAATAAATGATTGGTAATACATATTAGGAAATAAATAGAAGTGGAAATGAGTCTTATTGTTAGCAGAGACCACAATGATTCAGCAGAACTGAGGTGGAAAGTGGCCTATATTTTATTATTTAGGTGACTTTGGATGGAGAATTAATTCTGTGGATCTAGTATAGCAGCATGCCTTGAGCCTCTCTTTCTTTCTTTTTTTTTTTTTTGGTTATCAATGCACATATGCCAATAATCCAGTATTATTTGCAGATTTTGAATAAACGTCAAACAGTATTGAAAAAAGTAAAGTATAATTTATAATTCAAATTAGGAAATTTTTGAAAATAAAAGGAGATTTATTAATAATTCCACTGTGATGATAGGCATAAAACAGGATCGTTCTAGACAAATTGAGATGTAAAGTCATGGGGAGGACATTCAGCCAGTGTGCTTGTTAAAATGTAGAAGTTCTTTTTCTGTACCAGTTAAAAAGCACCCAGTGCCCAAGTCCTCTAAGTATCCTTCAATGCCTCCTGAACCACTTCAATCTCTCCCTTAGGATCTACCAGACACACAGCGACTAGGACTTTATACTGCGTAGGGGTCCTGGTATCGATAAGGAGGGTAAACATATTCTTGGTTTGTACTCTGATACAATTATTTATAGTAAGCCCTTTCAATTACAAATATTACTTTAGGTGGGATGATTTTATTTGTTGTTTGATCATCCTCTCCACAGGACATTCTGAACAAATGCAGCAATCCTGGTTGGAGCAGCAAAATAGAATATAAACTTTTTCCCAGTTCTCAAATCCACCTATCTAAATAATGGAGTAGGTACTCAAGTTGTGAAATATGGCATATAATAATAGCCTTCCAGTGGGGCTGGTATCCTGTGGTGTGGGTCTTGCAGCTTTACACTAGAACACAAAGTGATTTGCCCTGAAGCTGTGGACTTTTTTTGAATGAAGATGAGTCAGACAGCCCTTTGGGGAAGGAGAAGAGGATGTATTACTGAATTGGAATTGATTCCATTTCCTGTGAACAGTCTCTTCCCCCAAAAAAGCCTTTGGTTTCCAATAATTATTTTAAGATACTTTCTAAGTTGACACTGTTTTGGCATCATAGCACTTAAAATTGTGTTTATCTTAAAGCATAAAGATATCCCAAATCACCTGTATACACAGAGATCTTATCAATGCCACACTAAGAATGGTGTTCTCCTGAAAATGGGAAGTGATCGGGAAAGACTAAACTTGCTCATTCATAGACTCATTCAATAATTAAATATTTACTAGTATCTCTTACATGTCCGGCACTGACCTAAGTACTTGGAACACATCAGAGAATAAAAAAGATCAAAAGTTTGTGGAGAGAAGATTTTTCACTTTAAAAAAAGGTAGTCATTATGAAGAAGGTAAGATATGAGCAAAGACTTGAAGGAAATAAGAGGTTTACCTTAATGAATATTCTGGGGAAGAGAATTCCCCATTGAGAGTAAGCAGTATCAAGGTTCTCAGGTGAGGTTTTGGCTGAACATTCAAAGAAGAGTAAGGAGTAAGGCACGGCTGAAACAGAGTGAGCAGGAGAGACAGTAGCAGGAGATGAGGCCTGGTAAACAAAGAAAGGGGAGCCAAATAATGTAGAATTATGTGGGCCATTGTAATGATGCTGACTTTGAGAGAAATGGGAATCCATTGTTTGGTGTTGTGCATATCTGTGACCATATATAATTTACTTTTTTTTGCATTTTTTTAAATTATTTTTTTTTATTGAATCATACTTGATTATACATATTTTTGGGGATTTAATGTTGACATATGTTGATCAAATCAATATTATCCGTATGTATATCATTTTAAATTATACTTATTCTTTATGCCCCTTGTCCAATCTCTCCCTATCTCACTCTATCTCCCACCTCCCACCACTGATCACCCTACATTTCTTCTCTCCCTTTGCAAAAGTAATGGTTATACGGTTGACTTGTTGCCTAGATGACCTGTCCAGTGCTGAAAGGTGTGTTCAGGTCCCCCAATATTATCATACAGCAGATGCTTCCTCTGTCACTCTCATATGGGCTTTGTGGAGAGACACATCCTATTCTTTTCTTTGGTCTCTGCTGGTGACTCTCCTTGTGTCAATACACTCCAGTGGCTGGCAGACCATCTGCATGGTGGCTGTGATGTCTAGCCACTTTCCCAGCAGCCATGGTTGCTGTGGTGGCTGTGGTGAGCCAACCACATGGAGGTGATGTTTTTGGCATGCTCCTTGGCACTGGTGGTGTGTCTGGTTGTGGGTGGGGAATCCAGTCCCCAACTCCATGCCCTGGGCCCCTGGGTGGGTCCCTGAGGTGCTGGCAGTGTGCCTGATTGTGGGTGGAGATCAAGTTCCTGGTTCCATGCCTCAGGTCTCCTGGTGGGCCCTGAAGTGCTGGTGGTGTGCCTGGGACAGAACTAATTTTTTGTCCTTTGCTTCCTTCTAAAATGGGGGAACTTCCTGTGGGAACCAGTACTTGAGCTCTATGGTTGAACTAAATTGCTGCTTTGCTGCTGTTTCCCTAGGGAAGACTTTTTGTGCAGCTCAGTGTTTAATAGTTGACCTTTTAGGTACTTCCAGCTCTCCAGAGACCATGTGCACCTGGCTTGTATACAAACTCTGATCTGGGCCTGAATCTTTTCATCAAACTGCACCCCATGCAATTCTGCATTCCTGACTAGTCTCCTCTGAGTGGTCCTGTGTAGATAGGGGGGTGGATCATCTGTCCTTGATGTTTCCCAGTGTTCTCCTGGTGGGCCCATCTCCCACACTGCCTGTGCTCCAAAAACTTCTCTGGGAACAGGCTCTGGGCCAGTCCCTTGTGATGACTCACTGGCCTCTGAATGGCTCCTCTTTTTCAGCTGGTCTGGCTCCATGCTCCTGCATGGGTACACAGGAACCCTATTAGACATCTTGTTGTCCTGGGGGCCATCAAGGCCCTCTTCTCCCTGGCCACCTCCAAGCAACTCCATCTGAAGGGCACAGCAGCAGCTTCTGCCAGCTCCTGCTCCAGGTGCTCAGCCGTTCCAGCCTTAAAGCAGCCACAGCACAGAATGCTCCAAGCAGTTTTTTCTTTCTCTCATCATGGCTTCTCCCCCTTCATGAACTCTGTAGGTCTATCCTCCTCTTCACCTGAGCTACAGTGACCCCAGCTTGGCTGTTGTTACATTTTTATAGTTGTAAACTGGTTGATTTGTGTGAGAGAGTGGTGCTGGGGACCTTCTATTCTGCCATCTTGACTGGATCCTATAATTTACATTTTATAAAGCATACTTTAGCTGTTGTAGGTTGAGAATAGACTGTAGGGATGCAGGTTTGGAGTCCATGGTAGCAAACCAGTACAGACATGAGGGTGAGTCAGACCAGGGTAGTCAAAGGGGAGGTGATGAGAGTTGATAATATCCTCTCTATGTTTTACAAGTTGGGAAACAAGATTTGTTGAGGGATTTGAATTATGAGAGAAAGAAAAAAGGGTAAATTCTGTGATGATTCCAATGTATCTGTTTGTTTTACTACCCAAATTGAAGGATACTGATACCATCAATTGATATAGAAAAAATGGTGGGTGGACAATGAATGGAAGATGGAGGTGAAAGAAAAGCTTAAGGTATCTTTTGAACATCAAATATGTCATTTTGGCAATTAAGTATATGTCAGGAATTCACGTCTTATATAGTTTCATTGTGTATAAAACTGTGTTGTATACGAGGGCATATAAAATTATGGAAGGCAGAATTATGGATGTGATCTCTCTGGCTACAGATTTATTTCTCACCTTCACAGCAACATTCCTCAAAAGCATAGTTTATACTATTTTATTTTCCTCACCATAGATCCTACTTTTCAACCCACTACAATCAGGCTTTTTCCTTCATCAGTTCCCTAAAACTAACCTTCCTAAGTTAACACATGGTATACATGTTGTCACTCTAAAAGTTCTTAGATCTTATATTACCTGAAGCCTCTGTGCATATGACACTGTTGAACACTTTCTCCTTGAAATGGTCTTTCATTGATTCATGAAGCAACTCTTCCTCTATTCCCCTCCCATCTCACTATTATTTTTTATTTTCTCTTGATGGGTAGTATTCTTCTGCTCAGGCTTGAAATGTTGATGTAATCTCAAGTTCTAATGTTAGCCCTTGAATTATATAACTTAACATGCTCTCCCTGAGAAATCTTTTTTCACTTCCATACCTTCAACTCTCATTAGATATGCTGATGCTACTAAACTATGTACTCATTCAGACAGCTGTTTGCAGGGTATGTATCAAGAGTTATTTCAGTTTTCCTTCTCAGTTAATGCTATTTCCTTTCTAAGTAATCCTTCAAGTCAAAAATCTTAAAGTTACCTTATTCCTCTTAATCCCACCTATTTAATCTTACCAACTTTAGGCTTTTAATATATTCCAAATTTGTTCCATTCTTTCCATTCCCATCTACAGCTTCTCTGACTGTTATTTTACTCCAGCCTCACATGCATACTTGCCAGATATTTCTGGACTTTTTACCTACAACATTGGTACTATATGCTAACTAGCTGAGATTGTAATGTGCGTATTAAGTAGTGATTGTTTGCTTTTTCCATGAAATTCCTCTAAGTCCATGAGTTTTTTTCCATGATCTTCTCTTAAGTCCAGTGTTGGCCACAAGAAATGAGACCACTATTGTCCCAAGAAGAATGGATCAGAGCATAACCAAAGATCCAAACTCTTCACTTTGATTTTCAAAAGCAGAAGTCCTGTTAAAAAGAGTTGCAATTTATTGTAAGAATACATAATGAGTCTTTTTTTATTGTTGTTTTTCTTTTTAGAAGTGATGAATCCTCTCTGAGATAGAAATTTAGAGAAGAGAGTAAAAGAGTATAATTGCTGTGTTTTCTATAATTTACTTTAAAATACTTCTGTAGAAATGGATATTTATGATGTCAGACATAGGGTCTGGGGGACCCAATAGTAGATCTCAACCCATTCCATTCTCTTACCAGGTTCTTGAATTCTTTCCTGTGGCAGAGTCACAGTAGAAAGTGAGAACAAGTTTAATGTAACAGATAAGAAATACAGGTCCCACGGAGAGAGTGTGGCCTAGCTCCAGAGACTGAGCAGGGCCCACACCAAGTTTAACACAAAAGCAGTACAGAATGCAGGCTGGATCAAAAGAATGAGCAGCGGCTTGCTGAAAGTAAGTTTGGTACAAAGTAAAGTATACACACTTCAGCCATGGAAGCGCAGTTTGCTCCAGAAAAGTGAGCAACAACTATGCCTCCTGCTGGGATTCAGCTTTTAAAGTTTTGCTGTCTAAGGAATATTCAATTAAGGAGGTGGTTCCCAGTTATGTAACATTAGTTTTGCACATTCTCAGTTGGTCTCTTCCTGGAGCATGTTCATTGGTCCAGTCCTCTCACATGCACCAAGCATTTTCAAGAATATTCTGTGCTCTACAGCACCTCTAGCGGAAGGTTATTCAGTTACCACGGTGACATAACCCTTCTCTACTGAGCATGCCCAGACACTGGGTTTGCATAAGCCAGCCCCTTCCCTTGTGGTCTCATTTTCCTCTCACTGGTGTTGAAAATAGGTCTAACTGCTAACAGTAACTTTTCTCTAGGGGAGAGCCTAGAGGAGGGGGCCTGAGACCTCCAGGAGTGGCTGGAAACCCAGAGGCTTGTCCTGAAGCCTGAACCCAGGCAAATTGAGCATCTCCTATATCAGTTTTCAAACGTTTTTTTTTAACCTCAACCCATAGTTTGAAGTACATTTTGTGTTGAAATTCAGTGTGCACACACACACAGATAAACATATATAAACACATATTACTGATATAAACATTTTAAGAGAAATATTTACCCTTATTTTCCATGTTCCAGTATTCTGTTATTTTTTTCTATTATATGTCATTTTGTAAAAATGATGTTTTTGACACATGAAATTATGTCTGTTACTCATTAATGGGTCACTGAGTCCTGTAGTTTGGAAAACACTAATATACAGAGTAACACAGATATGTGTGTGTGTAATTTTATTCTGTAATCAACAGGCATAGACAGCACTTGAACTACCTTAGTTACTTATCTACACTCCAGGGATTGTGGGTTAGTACAAAAAGAACTCTTTTGTATGAATGGGCTTGAAAACCTGTGAAGATACAGTAAATTAGCAGCTGAAATTTGGAATTGTACATTTAGTCTAAAAGTCCATACTACCCCAGGGTTCCACCCCTTCTTCTCACTAGTACAAAATTACCCTGTCTAATCTAACTAAAACCATATCTGATCCTGTTATAGAATTATTTCTGTGATTGTCTTGGAGTAAACTTTTCATTCAAGATGACTGTTGGAGGGCTTAACAGGGCAAAAATCAGAAAATACTAAGCTTGCAGAAGAGGTTATATAACAGTCTTTGGACTTGTTTGGTAGGAAATGTTCACACCCATGGCAAATTTCATTTTAGATTAGCTCACATCGTAACAAAACACTTGGTAGTGGGAAGTCAGGGGGCAAGAGCCTTCTCCATCTCTAATTATCAGAGTATCCTGATATCACCAAAAAAGAACAAGCTGAAACTTGTAAATGGTCACATTAGCCTAGGTGAGTTTGTAATATAGATGTTAGTGGGTGTTTGAGAAGTGTTACAACTTGCTAAGCAATTTTCCCAAAGTCACAAAGCACCGAAGTGGTTATGTCTTTATTGAAATTTAAATATGATTTTAAAAGTCATCCTCCACACTTCCTTTAGACAAAGCTGCATACTACGTGAGAAAGAATCAGCAGACCTCCTAAAGAAGGAGAACAAGTCATCCACACTACTTTTAGTAACATTCTGGAATATATGGAAGAAATAATTTATGACACCATTCTCCCAAAGGAAGTTTAACAAAGGAATTTGAGATATTTTTGGGTAGAAAAAAAAAAGTCTTTGAAGTAAAATTATAAATATTCTTGCAGGATAAAGAAGTGTCTTTTCACTTTATAATCTTTTTAAAATAACCTACCAGTATTACAGTACATGAAGATTATATTCTTGAATTAATACTCAAGCAATAGAAATCTTCCTGCTTGTGTTTATTTTAATAGATACTAAGTCAATTAGAGATAAAGGACTTTGTTCTTCCTGATTGTTCTGTTGTTCAGAGTTGAAAGTAAATTAGTCTTTTTGGAAAGCTCAGTAGCCTTTTATAGATACCATACTCCTTTGCAAAACTAATTTCTCCTTTTTGGTTTATATGCAATTATACAATGGAGAAAAACCTATGAATGGCCTGATCTAATCTTGACTATCTATGTCTCACCAGATGCCCCTATTCAATGATTATATCCCACCATCTTTTGAAGGCAGACCATGGTCATAATTGCCTTTTGGGAAAGATAAAGCTATGAGATGTATACACGAAACACACATGCCACTTGGTACAGTGTCTAGTGCTTAGCCCTCAATAAATAGTCATGTTATTAGTGTTGCTATTTTAGTAGTAGTTGTTGCTTTTGTTATCATTATTTTATTACAAGGCACTGAGAGAAGTAATTAAATGATATTTATATCCATAAAATTAAATTTCATAGCTGTGGGTACCAACTTGGCATATTGATGATGATGATGATGATGATGATGAAAATATTAGCTCATTATTAAAAACTTAATGCATACCTTTAGATTTAAATGCATTATCTTATGTCATCCTTACTAGAATTCTATGAGATGCTTTTCTATTAACACCATTTGGCAGATGAAGAAATTGAGGTTCGCAGAAATTAAGATATATTCCTGAGATTATACAGCCATTAAAAATCTGTTTCTGGGGCCGGCCCGGTGGCGCACTGGATAGGTGCGCTGCTTGGGAAGCGTGGCGGCGCTCCCGCCCAAGGGTTTGGATCCCACATACAGACCGGTTCCCGCTCACTGGCTGAGCGAGGCGCGGGAGCAGCACTGAGGGTTGCGATCCCGTTGCCGGTCCCTGGTCCGGTATGGGGGCAACATTGAGGGTTGCAATCCGTTGCCGGACACGGAAAAAGACAAAAAAAAAAAAAAAATCTGTTTCTGGTTCTCTTCAAGATCCATTTACTTTCAGGTTCTCATGCTGCTTCTGTTACGCCAAACTCCTTTCAAGTCATGGAAGATTATTCACTGGGAAAAACTCAGCAGAAGACACTCATGAGGCTTTGAACTCAAGATTTTGACCAAACTGACATCTCTATCACCACCAGAAGTAGAGTTTCTTCATTGCCCAACCTCTCTACCCTCTCTTAGGCAACCATTTAATTCCACCTGAGAATAGTCCCCGCTTGGGAGATTTACTTTGCATTTTGATAAATTGTCTTCTGGTGCAGAGAGGCTTGCCTGCACCGTTTAAAATATTGCCAGCATATATTTCACTTTTCAATAATCCTAACAAGGACACTTGACAATCAAGACTTCATAGTAGATTCATTTATTCCCTATTGAGGAAAGGGGCTTGAAAATGAAAGGTTAAAGAGCTAAACCTTTTTAATTCTTATCAAGCTCAGATAAAACATCCACATTGCTTAATGTAAAATTGGGGTTTGTTTTTTAAGGAATCAAGGTTGTCCTCAAATGATATTATAGAAAACCTGCATTGGGGTAATGAGAATAACAAAATCAACTCATTGTTTCTGACATCTTTTGATACAATGGGTCTGACTTGCCCTTATTGTGAATATCCAGCCATCAGAAAGCTTTTAAAGGATACTGGTCTTTCTGGTATTTGCATTTCTCTCAGTGCTTTAGTGAAGATAGAAACTTCTTCAGGAATGGATGTGCAGAAAGCGTTAAATCTACCGCAACATTTCTCTTTCTCTACGCCTTTAGAATCCTTTCTGTACATTATTCCAGGGAAGTGCTGACACTTCAATCTCAGTCAACATAGGCCATTGTTAAATCCAAGTTTTAGTCAGCAAACCAAGTCAAATGATGAAGCCAATTTCACCTAAGTGGACTAACACATTACCTCTACAAACTCCAGTAAGTACATCCAGATTTGTATAGTCAGACTAACTCAAGTATACTGTTTCTTCTCCCTCTGTCTCTTATCCTTAGCCTTCATTGACACATACTCTTTAGTTTCTGCTTATATAAAATTGAAAATTTTTGAAATTGTTTTGGAGTATATATTTTTTTAGGTCAGACTTTGTACACTGGTCCCATTGAAGCATACTGAGATCTGACCCTAATTATGGATCTACAGGAATGAGAGATGGTGATAGTAGGTCTTGACCAGAATAGGCATCCCTTGCAAGCTAAGTGCACCAGGCAAGGTTATTAGAGTGTTCAAAGTAGACAACGTTAGTTTCTTCTGACACCGTGTGGCAAGATTCTTCCACAGGCCAGGGAAGTTTTGAGTAACTCAGGGATGCAAGATTTTCAGTTGCATATGAGTCTATAGAGATATTCTGATTCTAAGGCTCAGGTTCCCCTCCTTCCTAAACAATACTCTGTTTTGTACATGAGCAAATGTGAAATCAACTTTCTTTTTTATTTCACGACCTGTACAATGAAATTATGTGTCTGATTTTCAATGAGGTCAGCCTCAAGCCTATGATAAAAAAGGGAGTCATTTAGGACCACCTTTAGGACCACCATAGAAACTCCCTGGTTCTGTGATCTTGACTTGAGCTGAGCATTTAAAGAATGAGGCGTGTCAGGTTTTTTGTTGTTGTTGTTGTGTTTTTTTGGTCTGTAAGCTCTTTATTCTTCCCTAATAATACCCATCTACTCCACTACAGTCTTTGTAGTAATTATTACTGCACTGTTGGTCAAACAGAACAACTATTTGATATGCCAGGGCACTTATTTTTGTTGGAATTTCAAAACATGCAAAGCATAAATAAATTTATCAGTCAGGGTACTACAGCATGTCATGAATCGTAAGTGTTGTGCCTTTAAAACAAAGCCAGAAATTCTTTGACATTCTTCCTAAAGAGAGGTGGAATCCATATCACAGTCCCTTAAATCTTGGATGGGCTAAACAATTTATTAGTAACCAATAAAATGCAGGAGTAGTGACCATGCATGTCTTCAAGGTTAGGACAGAAAAGCCACACAGCTTCCACCTGGTTCTCTTGGTGATTGATTGACTTCTTACTTCTTTAAGTGTCTCTGTAGAGACTGGTAAACAGTGTTTAGACATGGAAATGGATGTATTTCTTCTTCTGTCAGGCTGTTTGGATAATGGTGTTGAGTCAACCTATTTAGGAGTTGAGTTGGGTTTGGATTTTGTTGTTAATATTATCCCAGTGTATGCTGGGCTTCAAAGTTCTCTACAAGTGAGCTACTGTTCTGTGCTTAAGATGTGGGTGGGAGTGCCAGAGGGATTCTTTTCAATGATTGTGTTTCACCCTTGGCTTTCAGCCATCTCTCTATACATCCATGCTACAGACTAGGTCTCTTTCCACGCTCTTTCCCCTCTCCCAGCAGCAAACTACTGCAGCTTAGTCTCAAGGTGGGGTCTGCAATTCTGTTATTCTAGCCCAGCCTCTAGGCTGGTTCTGTGTGCCTGGGCCTCTGGTATTGAAACTTTTTAGTATTCCTGCTTCTCTTCACCAACGCATCCAACTCTGCCTCATACCTGTGGTTGGTCTTGAGTGGGCATTTCCTGCCCCAATGCCAGCAGTAGCACGCCTTTGCTTTCTATCAATTCAGGATATTGGACAGGTAAAGATATCCTGCCCCACACCCCCTCCTCCAGTAGAGAGTTTTTTCTTCTACTTTCTGTCATCTACAATGTGGCTTTGATCATGCACAGGGCATGATTGAATTTGCTGCCTCTCCTCTAGCAACTTACTGCTTTTTGTCACTACAAGTTCCAGGCTTATGTTATATATTTTCTACCCCAGTCTTAGATCTGTCATTTTCTCCAAGGCTTTCTGAGTCCTCTTATAAGAACGTGATATTACAAACCAAGGTCAGAATGTTAAGTGTGCTGTTGCTACTGGGTTATCATTGCTTCTAGTTCCTCTCACTTGACAGAGCAAAGAAATATGTGTGTGTACTAACAAATGTATATATACAAACCTATTAATATTTGTTTATGTAAACATATATATCTATGTTAAGCTGGAACATGAGTTTAAACTGATATCTCCAACTCTAATCCATTTGACTCATGTGTCATTCTAGAGTCTTCCCTGTGCTTATCTCTAGCTACTCCAACAGTGAGAAACCTGGACCCCGCATTTGCCACACATTTACACAATTATTCAATTCCAGTATACTTCTACAGCACCATCAGAGTTGCTAACCTGTAACCCTGTAGAGAATAGTGCATCGACTATTATATCCCAAATTCCTGACCCACAAGATCATAGTGAGAATAAAATTTGTATTGTTTTAAACAATTAAGTTTTGGGATAATTAGTCATATGGCAATAGAAACAAGGACAACTGGCATCTGGCTTCTGATTGTCAGGAAGCTTAGCATTGTGTTCAAGGTCAAGACCACAGCCAGATCAATTTCAGAATCCTCTGTGAAGTTCTATTTGCTGGAACCACTTTCTTTTTGACCTAATCCTATGCAATGCAGAGTTTAGTATATAAAAAAAAAAAAAAAGATGCACACATGTTACTTTAACAGTAAGAATCCCATGTAAGAAATTGGTTAAATGGACATTAAAGGACTGGAAATGCAAAAGGAGGACTCTGAAGTAACATGGAGTTACTGATTTCCAGAAGCAGTTACCTTTCTTAGGGAAGGGTCGACAAATGTGATTGTGAAGGTTAGAACCTCGGAGCTTGAAGGAAGGAATCTGCAATGCTTGGATATAGACTCCGGAAGAGTTGATGTTGTATAACTGATTTCGGTATCACTAGAACAAGGAGAAGAGACTGTGAAACTGAAACCCAGACCACTGACCATGCCGCAATTTGAACTCGGGCCTCAGGAGCTCAGAGGAGGAACTCTTCAGAGCTGGAGCTAAGAATGAAGAACAGGCACTGTTCATTTGATGCTAGATCTCGGAAAGAGCTTGATAAAATTTGCTCTGGAAACATGAAGAAATAATGGAAACTGGGAGTAACAGACCCTGCTGGTACAAAAGAACAGTTGCTAGGGACATGCTGACAGGAATCCAAAGCAAAAGAGGAAGGCACACGTTTCTTCTGCCTCATTCAATGTTATAGTTTCCCTCTAGCACCCTTTATTGGCAGAATCTGGTTGTAAACAAGCTGGTAAAACACATATGCTTTACCAAGAACTCTATATAAAAGGTGAGTTTGAAGCTCAGGTACTATAACTTAATAACTATTACACCCTTATTATGGGACATCTGGCTCCTTCCAGACAGTTCTGTTAAATAAACAGTTAACATATCCTCTCAGCTACTGCGTGTCATTCACCATTTTCCTTTCTTCCTTGCTCTAGCTCTTTTTAGACATTTGAACATGGAGAAAAGAATCAGTGTCTTCCCAAACGCTATTGCTACTGGGGCTGCTTCCTGGCAGTAGTTATTTCTTACTAAAAGCTCTCCTGGAATTTTAAGTGTACTAATACTACACAGTGCTAATGCCAGTCAGCTGTGCTAGAGGTAATGCCCATCTGCTCCACATTCATATTTTATCCCCTCTAGACCAATAACTTTTGAATCAGTTAGGACTCTGGTTCAAGCAACAGCAACCTGGTCTTGCTAACTCAGGCAAAGAGGAAGGATACAGAAAGCCTGGAATCTGGGGCATCTGTGGGGTCTGGGTATTTAGAACTTATAGTTTTTTCACAACAGTGGAGATTGGTGAAGTTAAAATACGTTTCAGTCTTTGTGTTTTAAAGCTCAAGATTCAAATTCAGGCAGAGAAAATGTGATTGGCTTAACTTGTCCATGTGTCCACCTTTTTCCATGAAGCAAGGGACACTTTCAATTACAGCTACACTAAAGTGAGATGCAGTGGACAAGGGGGTGATTTCTTTAAGTAAAATCAGGATATTTCTTTCAGATATAAGAAAAATAAAATATAATCTGACAAAAATAGCTTACCACCTCTTGGTAATAAATGTCATTTTTACCCACCATACTTGAAAATCACTTCTTGTGATTCTCTTTTGTAAGTCTTTTTGCCTGGGACTTGGTGTTTTTTGTTTGTTTGTTTGTTTGTTTTAATGTAGATCTGTTGTGCTAAATTTGATATTACCCGTATCTTTTGCACTCCTACAACCCAACCTCCATTTCTTCTTCTAGTAATCCATCTCAAGTTCTGACATCATTGTGTTTAACACAGGGCTAGCAT
This sequence comes from Galeopterus variegatus, assembly GCF_000696425.1. Taxonomy (NCBI): domain Eukaryota; kingdom Metazoa; phylum Chordata; class Mammalia; order Dermoptera; family Cynocephalidae; genus Galeopterus; species Galeopterus variegatus. The sequence goes on from NW_007727295.1 coordinate 112,450, forward strand.
TTTACTATGGAAATTTTACTTCTTTCTTTGGTGTTTCTGAATTTAAAAGGCAACAGCATAGTCAAATGCACACTATACACATATTATGAAAAGCAATTCTGAAAAATAACACTTTGAAACTTTGCACATGAACTGAGAATGCCACTCATTGTCCAGAGTTCTTTTAGACCACTGGTGTGAATTTTGATATGACACATATAAAATAACATAAAATAATAAAATAAAAAGTGTTAGTGAGTCAATAATATCTAAGTGGATGATAAAAATGTGTGTGAAATGTCATTAGTACTTTCCTAAGTAAGCAAGATTATTTTAGACTCTGGTTTTTACTAACCCTTCCTTATAGATTTTCTGAAATTTTCTGTAATCTGACTAGACATTCATGCTCTGCATGTTTCACTTTTCCTAGGATTCATCCCAGAGCCACATGATCATCTGATAGGGTCCAAATTTCTAATTAAAGAAATATTTTCCCATTCTGTTGGTGTCTTTTCACTCTGTTGATTGTTTCCCTTGCTGTGCACTTTTTAGTTTAATAAAATACCATTTTTTATTTTCTTGTTTATGTTTTTGGTGTCTGATCTGTAAAGTCTTTGCCCAGCCCTATATCCTAAAGTGTTTCCCCTAAGTTTTCCTTCAGTAGTTTCTTGTTTATGTTTTTGGTGTCTGATCCGTAAAGTCTTTGCCCAGCCCTATATCCTAAAGTGTTTCCCCTAAGTTTTCCTTCAGTAGTTTTATAGTTTCATGTCTTATATTTAAGTCTTTAATCCATTTTGAGTTGATTTTGGTACATGGTGAGAGGTCTAGTTTCATTCTTCTGCATATGGATGTTCAATTTTCCCAGCACCATTTATTGAAGAGGCAGTCTTTTTCCCAGTTTATGTTCATCTTGCCTTTGCAAACAATCTGTTGACAGTAAATAGGTGGGCTCATTTCTGTCTTCTTTTATGTTAATATCATGCTGTTTTGTTTACTATAGCTTTGTAATATAATTTGAAGTCAGGTAGTGTTATGCTTCTGGCTTTATTTACTTATTTTTCTTAGAACTCTTTTGGCTATTTGGGGTCTTCTGCTATTCTGTACACATGTTAGGATTGTTTTTTTCTATTTCTTTGGAGAATGTCATTGCTATTTTAATAGGGATTGCATTGAATCTGTAGATCTCTTTGGGTAGAATTGATATTTTCACAATGTTGATTCTTCTAATCCAAGAGTATGGAATGTTTTTCTACCTTTTTGTGTCTTGTTTAATTTCTTTCAGTAGTGGTTTGTAGTTCTCAGTGTAGAGATCTTTCACATCCTCGGTTAAATTGATTCCTAGGTATTTTATATTTTTTAGTGGCTATTGTAAATGGGCTTACTTTCTTGATTTCTTTTTCTAATAATTTGTTATTAGAGAATAAAAACACTACTGATTTTTGTGTGTTGATTTTGAATCCTGTAACATTACTGAAATTGTTAAACAGCTCTGAGTTCTCTGGCAGAGTCTTTAGATTTTTCTATATGTAGGATCATGTCATCTGCAAAGAGGGACAGTTTGACTTTATCTCTTCCAATCCCGATGCTCTTTACTTCTTTCTCTTGCCTGATTTCTCTCTGGCTAGTACTTCTAACACTGTTAAATAGGAGTGGTGATAGTAGGCATCCTTGTCTTGTTCCTGCTTCAGAAACTTTTCTCTATTCAGGATGATATTGGTGATGGGTTTGTCATATGTGGCTTCTATTGCATTGAGATACTTTCCTTCTATACCCAATTTGCTGAGAGCCTTTATCATGAAGGGATATTGAATTTTGTCTAATGCTTTTTCTGTATCTATTGAGATAATCATAAAGAAAATCTACAGAATGGGAGAAAATATTTGCAAACTATACATCCAACAAGGGATTAATAACCAGAATATATAAGAAACTCAAAACAACTACACAGTTAAAAAAACCCCAAATAACCCAATTAAAAAATGAGCAAAGGAGCTGAAGAGACATTTTTTTTGAAGAAAGACATACAAATGGCCAACAGGTACTTGAGAAAATGCTCAGCATCACTAATCATCATGAAAATGCAAATTAAATCTACATTGGGATATCATCTCATCCCAGTTATACTGGCTATAATAAAAAAGACAGAATAACAAATGTTGGTGAGGATGCTGAGGTAGGGGAACTCTTCTACACTGCTGTTGGGACTGTAAATTAGTACAGTCAGTGTTGAAAACAGTATGGAGATTTCTCAGACAAATACAGATAGATCTACCCTATGATCCAGCTATCCCACTTCTAGGTACATACCCAAGGAAATGGAAATCATCATGTTGAAAGGATATGTGCACTCCTATATTCATCATAGCTCTGTTTACAATAGCCAAGATATGGAACCAACTTAATGTCCATCAAAGGATGACTGGATAAGGAAAATGTATACACACAATGGAGTACTCCTCAACCATAAAAAAAGAATTAAGTTCTACCATTCAAAGCAACACAGATGAGCTTGGACAAAATTATGTTAAGTGAAATTGTTGTGGAAAGGGGTCACCAAAGGAAACGGAGTCACTCGGAGAGACAGAGAACACAGATTTATTATGCTGGCAGAGACTCAGGGGAATTAGCATTCCAAAGACCTGAGCACCTTATGCAGGGAGGACTAGGTCTTATATACTTTTCTTGGGTAGGTACGTAAACAGCAAGCATTTCTAGAGAGACAGAGAACACAGATTTATTATGCTGGCAGAGACTCAGGGGAATTAGCATTCCAAAGACCTGAGCCCCTTGTGCAGGGAGGACTAGGTCTTATATACTTTTCTTGGGTAGGTACGTAAACAGCAAGCATTTCTATTGGCTCTGTCTGTCTTCAGGCAGAGTTACCTAAATTAGACTAGGTTAGCAGCTTTGGATAAGGGGCTCCATTATAGCTGGGTGCAACGGCAAGGAGTATGGTCAAAGTGTGAGGCTATTTCCATGAGGTTTTGAGTGGGGGTTTTAACAGGTGGGCAAAACTGGGTTACTGTGGTTATGTAGCACGAGTGGCTAAACTGGCAAAGAGGCTTTTGGGGTAAGTGTGTTCTTCAGCACAAATTAAAAACTACACAGGAAATCGCTGGCAAGCTGTGGTTTAGTTCAGTCTACAAAAACTGACAGGCTTGTAACCACAGAGCTACAGAACTCAGAAGCTGCATTTCAGCTGTTTAACCCTTAACACAACTCTAGATACTTCTTACATGCAGGCAGATATTAGCTAACACAATTAAAACAAAGATAAAAACAAGGATTTAAACAGGGGAAGGATAAGGAATCCAGCCATTACAAAATAAGACAGGTGCAGAGGGAAAAGAACTGCATGTTCTCACTCATAAGTGGGAGCAAAGAAAGAAAGAAGGAAGGAAAGACAGACCAGGGTGGTGTATTGGACTTTCAGAGGGAGAGAACAGACCTAGGCTTGTGGGAGGGAGAGCTGGGGTGGGGGGAGGGAAGGAGAGGGGATCTGGGGAGAGGTTTGGTGGTGGATACATGGGATAGTTACAATTTGAGGTGGTGGGCATGCTGATAGTGTTGATCTGATCACCACATCTTGGTCACAGGTCAAGACTTTCAGCTCTGTGCCCCATGAATATATATAACCAATAAAAATAAAAATAAATAAAAAGTTAGTTATGTTAATATTTAATTAATTTCTTAGTTTTATTTTTTAATGAATTAATGAAAAGTTTTAATTTCTCAGTTTAAAAAACTTTAATGGCCACTTGACATGAGGGTCTTCAAAAAGTTCAGGGCAATGTTTATATTACTTTTTAATTTCATTTTCTCCACAAACTTTTTGAAGTACCCTTGTATATGTCTTTGCTTAAGCAAGAAACTTCCATAAAACACTGATGAAAGAAACTGAAGAAAATACAAATAAATGGAAAGATATCTCTCATTCATGAATTGGAAGAATTAATATTGTTAAAATGTTTATACTACCCAAAGAAGTCTACAAT
>NW_007727295.1:116763-118189 GCF_000696425.1 Galeopterus variegatus
ATTCATGAATTGGAAGAATTAATATTGTTAAAATGTTTATACTACCCAAAGAAGTCTACAATCGTGCAATCCCTGTTAAAATCCAATGACATTTTTTTCACAGAAATAGAAAAAAAAATCTTAAAGTTCTTATGGAACCACAAAAGATGCCAAATAGCAAAAGCAATATTGAGCAGAAATAACAAAGCTGAAGCACCATACTCTCTAATTACTACCTGATTTCAAAATATACTACAAGTATAGTAATCAAAACACCATGATACTGGCATAAAAGCAAACACATAGACCCATATAACAGGATAGAGAGCCCAGAAATAAATCCATGCCTTTAGAGTCAGTTGATTTTTGATAAATGTGTCAAGAATGCACAATGGGCAAAGAGCCATCTCTTTAATAAATGATGTTGAGAAATCTGGATATCCACATGCAGAAGAGTGGATTTAGAGTCTTCTTTCACACCATATACAAATATCAACTCAAAATAAATTAAAGACTTAAATATAAGACCTGAAACTTTGAAACTACCAGAAGAAAACCTAGGGAAAAACCTTTTTGACATTGGTCTGGGAAATGATTTAATGGACATGACCCTAAAAGCAGGGGAACAAAAGCAAAAATAATAAAATAGGATTACATCAAACTGAAAAGCTTCTACACAGCAAAGGAAATAATCAACAAAGTGGAGCGACTTTCTACAGAACAGGAGAATATATTTGCAAACCATACATCTGATAAGAGGTTAATATCCAAAATATATAGGGATCTCAAGCAACTCTATAGCAAGAAATCAAACAACCAAATTTAAAAAAAAATCAGCAAAGGACATGAATAGACATTTCTCAAAAGAAAACATACGAATGGCCAACAGGTATATCAAAGAATGCTCAGCATTGGTAACCATCAGGAAAATTCATATTAAAGTTACAATGAGAGAGAACATACCTTGTGAAACAAAGTGGAGTTGGGGGGAAAGGGCAGGGGAGGGAGATTGAGGATATTTGGATGGGGGACCTCAGCTACAACCACAATTTGCAATAATGGGCATGCTGCCAGTATGAATCCGGCCTTCACATCCTGCACGTGAGGGGTGACAAGCAGCTTTATGTCTCATGAGTATTCATAACCAATAAAAAGAAAAGATAATACAAAATTTTCCATTAAAAAAAAATCATAATGAAGTATCACCTTACTCCTGTTAGAATGGCTATTATCAAAAAGACAAAGATGACAAGTATTGGCAAAGATGTGGGGGAAAGGGAACTCTTGTAACCTGTTGGTGGAAATGTAAATTAGAACAGCCATTATAGGAAACAGTATTGTGGTTTCTCAAAAAATCATAAATAGAACTACTTGTTGGTATATATGCAAAGGAAATGAAATCAGTATGTTGAATAGATATCTGCACTCCCATGTTTATTGCAGCATT
>NW_007727295.1:118431-119034 GCF_000696425.1 Galeopterus variegatus
CAAAGGAAATGAAATCAGTATGTTGAATAGATATCTGCACTCCCATGTTTATTGCAGCATTATTCACAATAGCCAAGGTATGGAATCAACCTAAGTGATTATCAATGGATGAATGGATAAAGAAAATGTGGTTTATAGACACAATGCAATACTAGTCAGCCTTTGAAAAGAAGGAAATACTGTAATTTGTGACAACATGAACTTTATGTTAAGCAAAATAAGCCAGGCACAGAAAGATAAATACTGCATGATCTCATTGATATGTGACACCTAAAAGAGTCAGGCTCATAGAAGCAGAGAGTAGGATGGTGTTTACTAGGGGTTGGTGTGTAGGGTGGAGGAAAATGTTGGTCAAAGGATACAAAATTTTATTTAGAAAAACAGAATACATTCAAGAGATCTATCATACAACCTGGTGACTATAGTTAATAACAATGTATTATATTTTTGAAAATGATTAATAGAATAGACTTTAAGTGTTCTCGCCACAAAAAATGATAAGTACGTGAGGTTATGCATACTATTTTGTTAGATTTACCTATTCCACAATGTATACATATTTTAAAATACCATGTTGTACACAATAAATACATACAAATTTTT
>NW_007727295.1:119320-120710 GCF_000696425.1 Galeopterus variegatus
GGGCATTCTGTATTTTATCTGGCGACCCTAGAAAAATATGACAACAAAAGAAATATATTTCAAGGTATGTTTTTATATTTCTAACAAGGAGTGTTCTCTATATTTTAACATCCCAACTAAAATATTAATAATAGGCCAGTCTGAAGAAAAGATATACATTGCAACTCCATTAGACTTCTGTTCCAAATTCATATTGAGATAAATAAGTCAATGTCACGATGCAAAAGGGAATAATTCCTTTTTCTAAGAAGGACATAGTATTCTGCCTCAGGGAATTCCATGTGGCTCATGTAGTCTTGTCATCTGTAAACACTGCTGAAACTAATCATAAGATCACTGAGACTACGACATCAACACAGACTTCTCAATCAGGATGGGAAAACCTGAATGTAAGAAACCGAAAAACTGGGATATAAATTATGAAAAATGCAGTCCAACAGAGAGATTAATTTAAGTTCAAGAGGTCACCTGGATGGCAGTCCAGTTTTATTCCTGAAAAGTGGTTGTACATTATAGTCCATGTGGTGACTGTCACTGTATGTTACACATGGTAGGTTGTTGAAAGTTGTTGACTCTTAATTTTGGCATCTGTGTCTTTTCATGTCTGTTTCTTCATCTATTATGTGGCAAAGTGTATTAAGGTTTACATTTAACATGTTATCCCCCCGCCCCCCACCCAGTAACTAGATTGTAGTCCTGATTCTACCAGTCTATGGAACCTACCTAATTTTACTTGAATACCTTAAGTAAGGATTATTCCTGACATTTCTTTAGTTTTAATATGTGTCTGGTTCCAAGCTAAATCTTCATCTGTACGTGCTATTTTAATCTTCCCAGCAACATTAAGACAGAGAAACTTTATAATCTCCATTTAATAGATTAAAGAACTGAGGAAGAATTGAGGCTCAGAATGTTTAAATTATTTGTCCAATATTTAGTGGCTTCTAAATGGTAAATGTGGGATTAAAACCAAGGCATTCTGATTCCAGAGTATGCACTTTTAATCACTATGTATTTAGTCTGTAAATGATAATAACTACCAGTTTTTGAGTGTACCAGCTACGTTTTATGTATTGTCTTATTAATCCTCACAAGAACCCTATCATAACACTAGCTTAAGAAGATCAAGTAACTTGTCTAGGGTCACAGAATAAGTAGCAGACCCAGGATTCAGTCCTAAACCTTTCTAATTCCTGAATCATGATCATAATAACTGTTAAATATTGATTATTTCTTTCTATATAGGAAGAAGCAGAAATCCTGGAAATTAAGCAGCTGACCTAAATTCATATAGCTAGTTAGTTTTTCAAAATATTGACTTACTAGAGAAAAACTGAGTGCTTGTCCCCTATAGTCATGAAAAAAGGTAAGGATGCCTGCTCTCATCATT
>NW_007727295.1:121113-123290 GCF_000696425.1 Galeopterus variegatus
AAAACTGAGTGCTTGTCCCCTATAGTCATGAAAAAAGGTAAGGATGCCTGCTCTCATCATTCTTATTAGAACCATTGCTGCAAGTTCTAGCCAGTACAATAAGGCCATAAAAAGATATAAAACCATCAGTATTGCTAAAGAAGGAGCAAAACTACCACTCGTTGCCGATGACATGATTATCTATGCAGAAAATAAAAAAAATCAAATAACTTCTAAAACTAATAAGTAAATTAATCTAAGCATCACAATATCATATCCATTTGCAAAAATGGATTGCATTTTATTTGCTAACAGTAAACATACAAAAAGCAAAATTAAAAATAATGTATAATTGGGCCAAAGAAAATAAAATACTTAGGTATAAATTTAATGTGTACATGATCTGTTAGCGGTACATTGCAAATGCTAATGAAAGAAATCTAAGGAGACCCGAATAAATGAAGAAATATACCATGTTAATGCATTGGAAAATTCAGTATAGTAAATGTGTTAATTCTCCCCAAATATAAATAGGTTTAATGTAATTACTACAAGATAACACAAAGGGTTGGTTTTTGTTTGTTTGTTTTGTAGATGTAGACATGATTATTCTAAAGTTTGTATGGAAAGCCACAGGACCTAGAATGTCAAAACAATTTTGAAATAGAGGAATAAAATGGAGGAATCATTCTACCTGACATTAAGGCTTACAGCTGTAGTAGTCAAGAGAGGATAAACAAAAACACATCCAAAGAAATATGACTAAATTATTCTTTTGTTTTTGTTATTTAAAAAATATATATAACAGAGTTATTGAGATATAACTTACATACGATAAGCTCAACTTTTGAAAGTAAAAAAAAAAAAAACATGGTTTTTAGAATATTAACATAGACATGTAACTGCTACCACTATCTATTTTTAGAATATTTTTATCATCCTGGAAAGAAACCGCATATCTATGGACAGTCATTCCCTATCTCTTTCTCCTCTCAACCCCTGGCAACCCTAATTTACTTTCTGTCTCTATGGATTTGTGCATTATGGACATTTCATATAAATGAAATGAATATATAGTATTTTATGACTGGTTTCTTTCACTTAGCATAATATTTTCAAAGTTTGTCCATGTGGTAGTATGTAGCAGTACTTCAGTGCATTTATTGCCAAAAACTATACCATTTTATGGCTATACCATATTTTGTTAATCCATTCATCATTTGGGGTTAATTACGTTTTTGGTGTTCTGTTTCTTATGTTCTAGCTTGCTGGTTTTTTTTTTTTTTTTTTGTCTATTACACATAATGCTGCTATGATCCTTTGTGTGCAACCTTTTGTGTGTACATATTTCTTTTTCTTTTATGTATATCCATGGGTAGAATTGTTAGGTCATATGGTCTCTCTATGCTTAACATTTTGAGAGAATACCAACTTGTTTTCCAAAATGCCATTTTACAATCTCATTAGAAATAAATAAGTGTTTAAGTTTTCAGTATCCTTGTCAACACTTATTATCTGGGGTATTTTGTTTGTTTCTTTTTTTGTCATTTTAGTATGTGTAAAGTAGTATCACACAGTNAGTTTCTATTTGCATTTTTCCAATGATTCATGAGTTTGAGTATCTTTTTTGGTGCTTATTTGTCATTTGTATATTTTCTTTACATACATGTCTTTTCAAATCTTTTGCCCATTTTAAAATGTAGGTAGGTTATTTTGTTGTTGTTGAGGTGTTAATGTTTTATATATTCTAGACGCAAACCTCTTATCAGATATATGATTTGCAAATATATTCTCTCATTCTGTGTGTTGTCCTTTTAATTCTTGATGGTGCCCTTTGAGACACAACATCTTAAAGTTGATGAAGGCCAATTCATCTCTTTTTTTTTCTTCTGCTAATTGTGATTTTAGTGTCAGATCTAAGAAAACATTGCCTAACCAATGGTCATAAAGATTTAGATTTACTCTTATGTTTTCTTCTACAATTTTTAATATATTTAATTCCTACATTTAGGTCTATCATCAATTTTAAATTAATTTTTGTATATGGTGTGAAGTAGAGGTCTAACTTCACTTTTTTTCCATGTGGATATATAGCAACTGATTTTTTTATAAAGGTGCTAAAGCAGGTAAATTGAAGAACAACAGACTTTTCAACATATGATGCTGGCTGGAGCAATTAAACATCCATAGACAAAAAA
>NW_007727295.1:123657-125659 GCF_000696425.1 Galeopterus variegatus
AACAACAGACTTTTCAACATATGATGCTGGCTGGAGCAATTAAACATCCATAGACAAAAAATACCTCATCCTAAACCTTATACCTTATATAGAAATTAACTCATTAATTTAATTGTAAATTAAATGTAAAACATGAAACTAAAATACTAAAAAATATGCGAGAATCTTTTGGTATCTAAAAGTAGGCAAGGAGCCTTTAGACTTGATAGATAAACATATCTAATAAAAGAAAAAAATAGTTAACTGGATCTTATCAAAATTACAAACTTTTGCTCCAAGAAAGAACCTTTGATGCTAAGAGCATGAAATCTTCAGATTAGGACAAAATATTCACAAACTACTTATCTGACAAAGTAATTGTGTGCAGGAAAGTAAAAAGAGTCACAAACTACTTATCTGACAAAGTAATTGTGTGCAGGAAAGTAAAAAGAGCATGAAAAACAACAGAAAAAAATAAGCAATCCAATTAAATAATAGGTAGAATACATTTCAGTGACAAGGATGTGCAGATGGCAAATAAACACATGAAAAGATGTGTTTAACATCATGAACCATTAGAAAACTGTAAATTGAAACTATGAGATATCACTATGAACTTACCAAAATGACAAAAATAAAAAAGATATTGATAATACCAAGTGCTGGTGAGGATACAGAAAAAGTGGATTATATATTGCTGGTGGGAATCTAAAATGTAACATCTACTCTGGAAAATCATTTCGCAGTTTCTTATAAAGCTAAACATGCAGCTACTGAAGCACAGAAATTGGACTCTAGTGCATTTGCCCAGAAAAAAACGAAAACTTACATTCACACAAAATCCTATTCAGAATTGGTCATAATGACTTTATTCATAATAGCCAACAGATAGCCGAGATGATCTTCAATGTGTGAATGGTTAAAGAAACCATGGTACATTTGTACCATAGATTTCTATTTAGCAATAAAAATGAACAGATTGCTGATACCACAGTTACTATTATGGGTTATAAGGTAATTATGCTGAGTGAAGGGTTTGCTGCAAATGATTACATACCATACGATTCCACTTATACAGCATTCACAAAATGACAAAATTACAAGGTAGAATAAACTAGTTGCTGCCAGGTATTATAGATGAGGGAGGAAGAAGATAAAGGTTTGTAGCTTTAAAAGGGTAGCACAACGGATCTTTATCATGGTTAAATGATTCTTTATCTTGATTATGGTGATGGTTACAGATGTACACATATAATAAAATTGCATTGAACTAAATGCATGTACACACACAAACACATACCCAAATGAATGCATGTAAACTAGTAAAATCTGAATAAGTTCAGTGGATTGTATCAAAGCCGATTTTCTGGTTGTAATTTTGTGTTATAGTTATTCAAGATGTTACCATTGGGGGAAACTGGATGAAGGGTATATGGGATCACTCTATATTATTTCTTACAACAGCAAGTGAAACTACGTTTACCTCAAAAAAAAAAGTCTAATTAAAAAAAATTCTCCCCAAACTGGAATTTTTGAACCTTAAATAGATGACCCCAAGGGAAACAAAATTTGTCCTATTTGTATGTGTGATTGAAGAGATGGTAGAGAAAGCATGCTCCAATTTCCTCTGAAGACAGAATAAACAATTTTAATTTGGGCAAGATGTGCAAAACATCACCAAAACTGTCCCATACAGTCCAATCACCTCATAGCAGCTAGTGAAATCTTTCTAAAATGTAATTCGAAGCATGTATTTCCCATGCTGAAAAATTCCCACTAGTTTCTAATTGTACTTAGAATAAAATTTGATGTTTTTGCTATGGCCTATAAGGCCCTATATGATGTTGTCCTATATGATGACATATGTTCCGATCTCATGTTAGTTTCTTTCATTTCTTGTATTACTTAACTATTGCTGTGCAACAAACTACCTCAAAATTTAGCAGCATAAAACAACACATATATATTATCTACAATTTCTGCGAGGTAGAAGTCTTAGCACAGCTTAGCTGAGTCACAAGGC
>NW_007727295.1:125957-126798 GCF_000696425.1 Galeopterus variegatus
TATATTATCTACAATTTCTGCGAGGTAGAAGTCTTAGCACAGCTTAGCTGAGTCACAAGGCTGTAATCAAGGTTTCAGACAGTGCAAGGGTGTCATCTGAAGGCTCAACTAGAGAAAAGTCTGTTTCCAAGTTCACTTACATGGTTTTTGAGAGCATTTTCTTCCTAAAGGGGTGTTGGACTGAGACCCTCAATTCCTTGTTGGCTGTTGGCAAGAAGCTACCCTCAGATTTTTGCCACATAATCTTGTTCAACATGCCTCTTGTTTCAGCAAGGCTAACAAGACAGGAAGAAAGAATTTGCTAGCAAGAGAAAAGTCATAATTTTTTTGTAACTTAACTAGAGAAATCACATCCCCTCAATGTTGTAGTATTTTATGGGTTAGAATTAAGTTACTTGAGGGCAAGGCATTACATTTAGTCCTGAGTAACAAGAGATGGAGATCACTGAGACCATATTAGATCCAGCCTATTACACTGGTCTTCACGTTATTCAGTGTATGTCTTATCCAAGATTTTTATAAAGCTGACTCCTTAAAATTTGGTAGGTCACGATACAGTCAGAATTAGCTCCAAAGAAGGCTCAAAGTCTACAGAGATGCTAGTTGGAGGCATATCAGGTTGATGAGTAACTGATAAGCCAGCTGAGTGTTTAAATGTGGCCATAGATAGTTAAATCGAGTTAGGCTGGCTTGAAGTAAAGATTAGAAACCTCAATCTAAGTGTGATGATAAGAAATTAGGCAAGAAAAATAATATTTATTGAATACCTTCTATGCTCAGCCACCATTGTTTATTGTTTTGCATGTACACACACACACACACACACACACACACACACACA
>NW_007727295.1:128347-130111 GCF_000696425.1 Galeopterus variegatus
CTGATTGCAGACTCTGTGTTTTTCCTGTTATACCTCTCTGTTGTATCTATATTTCATTTTAAAAGTATTTCCTAACTTACTGGTTCTCTCTCAAGGTGGTCTTCTGTGTTTCCTCCATCCCTTTTGGGTTCAGCCCCTAGTTGCATCTTCTTAGTCTTTAAACTACAGGCAATTGCTCATGTGTGGTCAATTTTTACATCCAGACCATTAGCATTCTGCTTTCCTCTCCCAAAGATGATGCATACTGAGAACATTTGAGGTCATATTGGACAGACTTTGTCATGAGAGATATTAATGAATCTAAAAAATCTATGTCTTCGATCTCCTGGTTGGGGGGAGAGGGGACCTAAAGGAAAGTTAATTGATTGTACTGTTTTCTTCCTGCTGGAATTTCCCCACCATCCCGTGCTTCTATTATATGGGTCTTGAGAAAACTATTTCCAAGGCCACCAATGATTCACCAAATTAACATAGACCAGAGGTAGTAATCACAGCTTGGAGATGAGGGAACGAGAGAACACTGACAGAAGTAAAGGGCAGTTTGGAAGGGAGGACCAGGGCTGCTTCCTCATTGTTTTTCCTGTCTGTTTGCAGTTCATTGTGTTCTTGAAAATGTTACTTTTCCAGTACCTAATGAATGATACATCAAGGCCTGCCATGAAACTGTAGGGAGAAACTTTCTGGTATGACTCATGAGCTGTGCTGAATTACAGATCTTTTCTCATTAGTCTGATTAAAAACCTAAACTCATTATGGCTCAGGAAGTGATTTAGTTTCAATGCCTTTTGGTTATGTTCCTTTTTTATTTTCCAGGAGCACATATTTTGGCTAGGAATTCATTTTCTATTTTAAATGGTTCTAAATTTCAGTTCTTNACACACACACACACACACACACACACACACACACATTTTACAATCTTATTTGAACAATATCATCATCTTAATCTTTTAAATAATGAATCTAAGACCCAGAAAGGTTATCTCCTAAGATCACACAGTTGGAAAATAAATCAAAACCCAAGATTTTCTGACGTTAACGACTTTTTGCTTTGTACTGTCTCATATCGTCCTCTGGGTTTTCAGATAGGTTGGGAATCAGGAACTCCACAGAGGAGCAGTTGGATGAGGCTCCTGCCTTAGGTGGACTCTCCCATTGGGCTTTTTCCAGAATCCAGTGATGCTCCTTTGCATTCTGCTGCTCCCTAATGGCCATAACTGTAATTACAGCTAAGCCTACAGCCTTGAGGAGGTTCTTTCAAGGGAGGGAGGCAGGAGTCTGAAAAAACACAGGAGCATCAGCCATCAGTTCAAGAAAAAGAAGAATTTGTCAACAGAGAGAGAGAGAGAGAGGAAGGAAGGAAGGAAAGAAAGAAAGAGGAAGGGAGGGAGTGAAAAAGAAAGAAAAAGCCTGTGGTCAGGTCAGATGCTGAAATGCTGGTATAGCTCAGTTGTCTTTTGTTCAGGGCTGCCTAGGAGAAAATCCATTCAGAATTTAGGGGAGTGTATTCTACTGAGACTCCTCCATGAATCACACAGATATGATTGAAATGTAATTTCCTCTCCTAAATTTAAAGAATAAATGAAAGTGGATAGAAAAGCCAGCCAAGCATGTACTTCATAGTGAGGATTGGCTATACTTCTTATAATAAGAGTATACCCAATATAACTTAGTTATAAAATCATAGCTATAAGACGTAACAATAAAGTGAACTTACATTTTATTTCAGATGCATTATTACATTTAATTATTTAAAGAAACCTG
>NW_007727295.1:131667-132824 GCF_000696425.1 Galeopterus variegatus
GAGCACATATTTTGGCTAGGAATTCATTTTCTATTTTAAATGGTTCTAAATTTCAGTTCTTAAATGTGTGTTCATTATTGTATCATTCAGACCTGTAAATGTTCTTTTTGTATTGTAAGAACTATTTTTTATAAGCAAAGTGATTTTGATTTTATCTCATGTAATATTTTTCTTCACCGATGAGACTCATCAAGGAAGATTTTTTGGCTTTTTTTTTTCACTTTTTGAAGAAAATAGACCTCATAATATTGTGGAAAGAGTATGTTGGCTTTGGGGTTAGACCTAAGATGGATTTGTACCTTAGCCATTTCATACAGTCTCGTCTCGTCAATTCACTTAAACCTACTAAGTCTTAATGTCTCCCTCTTTTAATGAAATTGGAATAACAGTGATTTAACAGCATCAATACGAAGATTAAATAAGTTAATATATTTAAAGAATGTGGAACAGTAGGGGCTCAACAAATGTTAGCCCCCCTTACTTTCTCTACTCATATGGTAATATAGGGTTTATATATTTTAGTGCTAACAAAAAATTCCTTAATTAACAAGCATGATTTGATTTTAAAATATCTCATCTCTGATATGAAGATTTAAGTGCATATTTGCATGTCTTTGGGGACACATACACAATTCTAAATGTGGACTAGGAGTTGATTGCTTGAAACTCTTGGGGTTATTTTTCATGGACTCTCTGGCACAAAGCAGGCAAATGAATCATGGTCTATATGTTAAGATGTATCGTAAGGTGCTTATCTCCATAGCATCCCAATGAAAGCTTCTGAGAGCAAACAATCTATTTTTCAACTATGAAAACAGCCTGATGGTAATCATGAGGGTTTTTCCTCTTAACTAGAATCCCATATTGGGTGCATCTAACTGATAAATTCAGGACATCAATAACTTGTCCGGCATGTTAACATGACCTTTAGCAATTGTGACTGAGCAGTCTTCCCTAAAACAATAATACAGTGGTTCTCACTGTAGGGTGGGCAATTTTGGCTCTCCAGGGGACATTTAGCAATGTCTGGAGACATTTTTGGTTGCCCAAAATGGAGGGTTTGTACTGCTAAAAATCCTTCAGGATAGCCCCTCTCAACAAATAATTGTCTGGCTCCAAATTTCAACAGCATTGCTACTGAGGATTTCTGGACTGAT
>NW_007727295.1:133138-134758 GCF_000696425.1 Galeopterus variegatus
AACAAATAATTGTCTGGCTCCAAATTTCAACAGCATTGCTACTGAGGATTTCTGGACTGATAAAATCACTATTTTCCCCAAGTGTTTAAAATATTCCCTTTTGAAATGTTTTTTGATGTCATGTAGAAACAGCCAGAGGCTTGCAGAGTCTAAGGGGTTGTCATGGCTATTGAATAGAGATGTGACCAGCTGTGCTTTCTTTCTATTCAAGATTGATCAAGTGAAAATAGGTCTGAGGTACAAGAAGCCTGGTTTGTACTGAGGAATGGTTGCCTCTTAGTAAGGAAGTACAGCACTGTTAATCTTGGCATTGGAATTTTGAGATAGTCTATGTAAATTGCTTTTCTTGTAATATTTCACATTGATGATCATTCTATCTTCCCATATCCCAAGACGGCCACAACCAGATAAATTATTTAGATGGCAGGGGAGCCTGGCGTTGATTCCGTAAACTTTTAATAGCTGATGCTTCTTGTTAATCCTACCACCTTAACACTTTGACTTCCAAACAAAGTACCAGTTTATCATCAAAACAAAATTCTGGATAAGTGCACTTTTTTTTTCACTTAGATAGTTCTTAATTGTTTTTTTCCCAGCATATGAGTTTAACATCTATGTTATAGCCACACTCTGTATATCCATGGCAGTCTATAGAAGGCTCCTAAGCACAAGCATCAAAGGATATAAATACGGTTGGTGCATGGACAGCATTTCTAAAACTATTTGTAATCAATTGCTTTGATTGTTATCATATTCATAATGAGAGGCAACAGGAATAGAATGAGGGGTATAATTGGATAAATTATCTTAGAAACCTGGGCCTAAAATTTTCCACTTAGATAGTTTTCATTATTTTCATGGTGACAGTTGAACATTCCCCTTTATCTTCACAATTTTAGATCACCCTTAAGTCATACGAAGTTTATCTTATAACGAAACCTGAAGTTCCATGTCATAATACAAGCTAATATTTAATGATTGTCGTCAATTGCTACCTCAGAGGCTCTAAACACCTATGCCTTAAAAAATCTGCCCAGGAATCAAAGGGATATATGCCATTACATTCTCACATAAAATTATTATGCTTTCTTTATGTGAGTGATTTTATTAATAAGAGTATCAGGTTTAAGGGAATATGGAAGCTAATCTCACAGATTAGTGAAACTTCTTAATTTATGAATGTATTCAACTTTAACATGAGGATACTCTTTTACTATTAGTGGATGTTTAAACTGTAAAATCTTTATGAAATAAATTTGAAAAAACATGTCAACATTTAAGACAGGCATTCCTTTGATTCAGCAATGCTATTGTTAGGAATCTATGTAAATACTCAAAAGGCACACAAAATTGGGTCTGCAAGGATAGGCATTGTTTACAGTTGAAATTAAGCAAAAAGTACATCAGTTGAGCAGTAAAATATATATATATATATATATAATATGCCTGTACAGTGCTACTATAGATGGGTGTTGAAAAATATGAGATTGATTTATACTCATGTGTACTGGCATTAAAGTGTCTCCACATCCTATTAAATGGGAAAATAGGTTGCTCAAATAATATGGTCTTGGTCATGTAAAAATTAGACACATATACACATACCACAGAGAAAATACG
>NW_007727295.1:135357-142004 GCF_000696425.1 Galeopterus variegatus
CAAGGATAGGCATTGTTTACAGTTGAAATTAAGCAAAAAGTACATCAGTTGAGCAGTAAAATATATATATATATATATATAATATGCCTGTACAGTGCTACTATAGATGGGTGTTGAAAAATATGAGATTGATTTATACTCATGTGTACTGGCATTAAAGTGTCTCCACATCCTATTAAATGGGAAAATAGGTTGCTCAAATAATATGGTCTTGGTCATGTAAAAATTAGACACATATACACATACCACAGAGAAAATACAAAGGATATTTATCTAAATAGAAATAGGTGTCATTTCTCAGGGGTGGAGCATGGATTTTGTCAGATTTTTGTTCTCTGCATTATATTTTTATGTATTGGTGAAGTTTGTACAATGAGAATAAAGTCATTTTATAGTAAGGGATAATAATTATAATAGTTCAATTTTGAAAAAATAAATTAAAGAATCACAGTGAGATACAGAAAATTACCATGGTTTGCATTCATTTGCTCAACAAATGTTCGGGAGTACCTGTTATACATCAATCACCGTGCTAGTCACCAGTGATATAGTACTTTTCAAACAGAACTCCTGTGTAGTTTGAAGTATAGTGGGAATAAATGCAAATTATAACTTAGAGCATATCTATAAAAGAGAGGTGAGTGGCAATATAAGTGTATAGAATAGGGAAACATGACCTAGATCATGAGTTCAGAGAGGTCTTTCTCTATGAAATGAAAATTTATCTGAAATATAAAGGATAAGTAGAAATTAAATGGGTAAAAAGGGAGAAAAAGCAGCTTAGGTAAGGTAAACTGCATATAATGAGGCTTTGGGGCAGGAAATACATTGGTACATTCAAGCGATTGAGAGATGACTAGCATGGTTGGACCACAAAACACAAAGGGACCTTGGTGAGAAGTAAGGTTGGTGGAGGCCAAATACTACAGGGACTTCAGCTCATGTTAAGGAATTTGAGGATATAATCAGTATAAAAAGAGGTCATATATTTCAGAAAATAGAGCAGAAAATTAATGTATTAAGATTAGCATTTTTAAAAGACCATTCAGGCTACAGGGGAGAAAGTGATGTAGAAGAGCAAGAGAGGATTCATGGAAATCAGTCCGGAGCATAGTGAAGTATTCATCACTCATGCCCACTCCTAGAATGGTGGTGCACATATTGGCCATTTTTTTTTTTTGTCCTTTTTGAGACCGGCCACACCGCGCTCAGCCAGAGAGCGCACCGGCCATCCCTATATAGGATCTGAACCCGTGGCGGGAGCGCTGCTGCGCTCCCAGCGCCGCACCCTCCCGAATGCGCCACAGGCTCGGCCCCATATTGGCCATTTTTATTAACATGGTGAAAAGACATGAGTGGTAAACAAAACTAGGATCATCTTCAAGGAATCCTTGTTTTTATTTTTTTTTATCCATAAATGAATAGAGTTTGATATCTGTGAAAGGAATAAGACATGAGTGGTAAACAAAACTAGGATCATCTTCAAGGAATCCTTGTTTTTATTTTTTTTATCCATAAATGAATAGAGTTTGATATCTGTGAAAGGAACACACATAACAATACATTGAAAATGTGCAACCATTTGGGTGCAATCATAATGACGAGAATATAACTTCAGACATATATAATTAGAATCTGAATGTGTTTCTGAAAGCTCCAACTTTTCAAAAGAACAAAGTAACCAGTATAAAGCTCTAAATAAAGGAGACGCTAAAAGCAAGTTTTTTGTCAGCGCGTTTCTCATTGCTCTGGGAGAGGCCTGGCGCCCCGATCATTTGCATTTTGTCTACTCGAAAGGTATATTGCTGCAGAGGAGATACGTTCCTTTAACTCGTTTTGCTCTAAGCAGCTTTCTGATTATAATTTATTTTCCTGTGTAGTATCCTACAGGACAAGAACATGCTCAGCTGAAATGAGACATTCTGATGAGACTTACAGTAGCAGTTAACATAACACATTATTAAATGGGCATAGTTATTTCTTGTGGGTTTAGTTTCATGAGGCCCTCTAAAACTAAAGGCCTTATGAAACTAAACACTTTTAAACACACATGAGAGACTCTGGAGCCCGGGGAACTCAAGTGTTTTCCCTGTAAACCCTTCCTGAATGACAAGCAACCACCTCTTAGCCTCCGAACCTACCTTGGAATTCATTCTTCTAGTGACAACTTTCTGAGAAGCCAATCATTGCAGAAGCATAATATCACGGTCCATGTGACAGGTGTTTACAATCTCTGAAAGCCTTGTCAATTGTCTTGACTGAAAATCATCCCTGGAATTCTTCTGGTAGCCAGGTGTTACCAAATATATAAGCAATTCCAGATAGTGGCTAACAAAACAGTCTGGAGAAGTAAATCCACCTACATTTGAATCCAATTCTGCCTCTTATCACCTGTGGGACAGTAGTCAACTAATAATTATTGGAGTCTGGGCTTTTCAAGTATAAGTATGGATAATTTTGACTTCAAATAAATGCCAATAGGGATTAAACAAAACAGTATATTCAAAGTTCATGACAACTTTTTTTTCTGTCTGATGGAGTAGGTTTTCCATAAATGATAGCTATTATTTTTGTTATTTTTATTTACTTTGTGTTTCAAAGCTCTGAAATCTCACCTCCAAGAATCTCTAGATAGATTCTATTTCACATGCCTACAGATAATTCTCTCCACATGATACCATACTTTACCTACACTGTATTTTACTTCCCTGTTTCATCTATTCTCTGATCAGCCATATTTTCCATAGTGTGAAATAGAGACACTCTCATAAACTTGTACTATTATCACATATTTTAAATTCAAAATCTTGGAGAATATGCATGGGACACAAAGTGGGTGTTTGATATTGATGACAGCAACCTAGGTAGAAGGAATTTAATGAGTGCATCTTACAATTCTACTCCAATATGCAATAATAATAATAAAAAGGCTCAAGTGCATCCTCAAAATGAAGGGAAAGTACAATCCCTATCAAATGCCAGTATGTTTCCTCTTTGATCTGCCACACGCCATCCATGCATGTTCTGAGCTGCGCACCATCTATCTGGCAGGCGGTGCTTATGCTCCTGTAGATGAGCAGATGCAGTGGCTTATCCCTCAGGGAGGGCAAAGATTAATGAAGTGTGTGTGTGTAAATTCTAGAAATACGAGAGGCAACAGTCAGCCTTTTAATAACACCTTAATTAAAACTGATATAATGCATTAACTAACCCTCAGCAGCACATTTTGACTCATTTGTTAATCTTGTTCTTAACAGCAGCTGTTGAACTGTATCAAAAAGCATTGCTTCTTTTTTGGATTTTAAAGAGCCCAGAGCCATGTAAAGCAGCCTGCAATGATGTCATCCCACTTAGCTGAGAGTAGGTTGTCAGTGAAGACAAACAGAAGACAAAACACTGAAAGTGTAAATAAATTTTGAGTTATTACCTACATCTTGGGTCATACCAGTATACCTGTTACTCCAGCACACCAATTTGTATATGGGACTTTAATAATCCCTGACATTTTATACCTTCTGTTTTTGGGCTATTTCCTAGGCTAAAATAACTTTCACCCTATTTTCTCATTGTTCTAAAGCTAGGTCAGATTTCACTAGATTCCTCCATATTTAACCATTCTTGTTAGGTCTCCATTGTTCTTTCTTCTATTACCCATTCACTCCTATTCTTGCATTGATCACAGTGTTTTTATAAATATCTGTTTAAATATATCCAAAAACCTCATTAGACTTTGAGTCTTGTGGGTTGAGGACGTGTGTTATTTATCTTTGTATCTCCAGAATCTAGCACAGTAGTTGGTACATGGCAAGCCTTCAAGTCATATTTCTAGTATAAACAAATAAATGAAAAATTAATTAATAGATTGTATATAAATTATTAAGACATTTGATTTGAATCAGTATTGTTCTTCTATGTCCTTTAGATTCAACAATTCACAAAAATAATGGAAATCATATTTCTGAGAAATATTGCCTCTTATAATACTTAACATAGAAAAATACAGCTTAGTGCTGAAACTATAGCCTCCTCTACACAGCCAGAGACTGAGAAACCATTCCATTCTGTTTACCTTGACAAATCATTCTGACTGCCCAATGGCTAAAATTTCTGCTAAATGTCATAGTTAAGCAACAATTTAAAAGGAATGTCAAATGGTAGAAAACAGAAATTGCTCTTTCAGCAAATTTTTCAATGCCTGATGCCTTTAAAAATACTGTTTGGGGTTTTTTGTTTGTTTTGTTTTTGTTTTTTGTTTTTTGTTTTTGATTACCCACTCTATCACTTGTATATCAACTTAACTGTTATCCACTTTTCAAGCTCAGCTTCACTGTATCTTTGAGACAGGCCATCTATTGCACTTTGTACCTATACTCATCCAAATGTTTGTGTTTTGTGTGTTGTTTGTTCAAGAGGGTCTTTTTTACTTTTTTGATGAGAGGGACAAACTCTTTTCATCTTTGTATATTTTCAGAATATTTAGAACATAGTAGGTCCTCAGTAAATATTTGATTAAAAAATGGATAAATATGTATTTAGTCTAAATAACAGCTTTGGGTTATGGCTGTGTTTAGTTTCCATGATGACTGCATTTTAGTAAAAGCATTTTCCCAACAGTGGTCATAAATTTACTTGAAAACATGACTGAGCATATGAAAAAAGCTTCCAAGGTTTGGCTTGTGTTCTGGTGCTCCATCTTTTCTAAGTTATTCTTGAATTCACAAGGAGTTTAGTCTCCTGGCACTATATCATTCAGTAGCTTCCTTGATTTACTGGAGTAACCCAAGTCATGTTCACGTCTTTAAAGGACGGATCACCGAAATACACAGACTCCCTTGGGAAATAAACCTAATAATAAACCTAATAGAGACTTTTATCTAACATCAGTTCTGGGAACTCATCTACTGTGAGGGGGCATTTTGTAGCACAACATTGCTATGTCACATATGTGAAGTTTTAAAAAGATAACTCCTTAACTATTTCCAAAGCTCTGTTATTGGTGTTCGTAATATGAACAGTTATAGAATTTGATAAATCCTAAGAGCTGCATATGTGAAGTTTTAAAAAGATAACTCCTTAACTATTTCCAAAGCTCTGTTATTGGTGTTCATAATATGAACAGTTATAGAATTTGATAAATCCTAAGAGCTGTGATGTTTGTCATTGCTAGTGGGGGTTGGGTTTAGAAGATTACAATATAAGTTTTGTTTACTTCCTCATCCATTTGGGTGCTCCCACCAGGTGAATGGTGTTCTGATCATTAGTGTGACAGTAAGTTTGGACAATTGAGTCCATGATTATCTGAACTATTTACTTCCTTGTCTCTCCTACTAGAATAAGAATTCTTTGAGGTTGTAGACTTTGTCTTAATCATCCTTGTATTCTTATTTCCTTAATATATAGTACCCTCTAGGCATTAAGTATTTAATAAATGCTTGTCTTTGAAACTGCTGTTGAATTCCCATACACTTATATACTTTTTTCTATTATCATACACTCGCATGTGCACACATATACACATGCACACACTCAAGTCATCTTGGGCCTAAAGACAATTCTTGGAGCCTAAATTATAATTAATCTAATCCCTTTGTCTTATTATTAACTGCTAACTATTTATTTATACACTGTACATTACATTTTTTACCTTATGATTTGTGACTAGCAGAGACAACTCCATTCTTCAGTGGGTTTCACGTAACTCAAAATAAGAAAACTATTTTGATATCTCAGTGGCATGAAAGACATCAGTAATGATTCCTACAACAAAGCAGAGTTGCACAGTGGGAAAGAATATGGTTGCTGATATCAGACTGACAGAGAGGGCAGGATTTGCTGACAAATGGGATGAGATATGAAAAAAAGCATGACTTCAAGTTTTTTTTTAGAATGTGGGTGACAATTATGAAGATGGAGTAAGTATAGGAATGAAAATATTTTATAGGAAGTAAATCCTTTGCATAAGTTAGATTGTGGATGGCTCACAGACATCCAAGTTAAAGATGTGGAGTAGGCAGTTGGATATATGTCTCTGAAATTCAGAGGAGAGGTTTTCCTCCAAAGATAAATAGAAGGGATGCTAGATAGCATTTCAAATCAGAAGATGAAATTAAACACCCATACATGTTGGAGGTTATTATTGCTTGTAGTTATCATCACCATTATCATCATCATCACCATCGCCATCATCATTATTATAATTACATTAATCCTGTTTTCCTTTGTGAGAGCATCAGAATCAAGACTCTCTTTGGTCTAGTGTAGAGATTGTGATGTTGAAGATTGTCTCTATCTACATAATTAAGAAAAAAACAGACAGGAAGGTGGACTGTGGATACAGAGTGCAGAAATTCTATAAAATATTGCTGAAAGAAAAAAGAAGATTTGGAGTTGATTAAAATGTTGTCAGGTCTATTTAATAACCACTGGACTAACTGGGGTGAAAAGATATCTTAAAGTGGTTTTGATTTGCATTTCTCTGATGACTGGAGATGCTGAGCATTTTTTCATGTACCTGTTGGCCATTTGTACATCTTCCTTTGAAAAATGTCCACTCATCTCCTTTGGTCATCCTTTAATTGGATTATTTGTTTTTTTTTTACTCTGTAATTGTTTAAGTTCTTTGTATATTCTGGATGTTAATCCCTTAT
>NW_007727295.1:142713-143813 GCF_000696425.1 Galeopterus variegatus
GATGACTGGAGATGCTGAGCATTTTTTCATGTACCTGTTGGCCATTTGTACATCTTCCTTTCAAAAATGTCCACTCATCTCCTTTGCTCATCCTTTAATTGGATTATTTGGTTTTTTTTTTACTCTGTAATTGTTTAAGTTCTTTGTATATTCTGGATGTTAATCCCTTATTAGATGTATAGCTTGCAAATATTTTCTCCCATTCTGTAGGTTGTCTTTCTCTTCTGTTTATTGTTTTCTTTGCTGTGCAGAAGCTCTTTAGTTTGATATAAACCCATTTATTTATTTTTTCTTTTGTTGCTTGTGCTTTTGGGATCTTGTTCATAAAGTTTTTGCCCAATCCTACTACCTGGAGCATTTCCTCTATATTTTCCTTTAGTAACTTTATGGTTTCAGGTCTTATACTTAAGTCTTTAATCCATTTTGAGTTGATTTGGTATGTGGTGAGAGGTACAGGCCCAGTTTCATTTTTCTGCATATGGATGCCCAGTTTTCCCAGTATGATTTATTAAAGAGGCAGTCTTTTCCCCAATGTATGTTCTTGCTGCCTTTGTCAAAGATCAGTTGGCTGTAAGTATGTGGGTTGATTCCCGGGTTTTCTATTCTGTTCTATTGATCCAGGTGTCTGTTTTTATGCTGGTACAATGCTGTTTTGGTTATGATAGCTTTGTAATATAATTTGAAGTCAGGTAGTGATATGCCTCCAGCTTTATATTTTTTGCTTAGGATTGCTTTGGTTATTCAGGGTCTTTTCTTGTTCCATATCAATGTTTGGATTGCTTTTTCCATTTCTCTGAAGAATGTCATTGGTATTTTGATGGGGATGCCATTGAATCTGTAAATTGCTATTAAAAAGACTGAGAATAACAAATGCTGGTGAGGATGTGGGGAAAGGGGAATTCTTCTACACTGTTGGTGGGTGTTAAGCTATTTTACCTGCCTGTAATCCTGCTGAATGGGCCAACTGTCAAGCTAGGGCTGGGTCTGGAGCTCACAGACCCCTCAAGCCTGTTCATGGACTGGGTCACAAACCCTCCACATGTAGGCTGGGCA
Organism: Galeopterus variegatus; assembly: GCF_000696425.1. Taxonomy (NCBI): domain Eukaryota; kingdom Metazoa; phylum Chordata; class Mammalia; order Dermoptera; family Cynocephalidae; genus Galeopterus; species Galeopterus variegatus. The sequence goes on from NW_007727295.1 coordinate 143,767, forward strand.
GATCCCTCACACACAGGTCTATGAGCTACGTAACCAACAAAAAGGTC
>NW_007727295.1:144299-145685 GCF_000696425.1 Galeopterus variegatus
CTCAAACAACTACAGATAGAGCTACCATATGATCCAGCAATCCCACTACTGGGTATATATATCCAGAGGAATGGAAATTATCATGTTGAAGGGATACCTGCTCTCCTATGTTCACTGCAACTCTATTTACAGTAGCCAAGCTATGGAACCAACCTAAGTGTCCATCAATGGACAACTGGATAAAGAAAATGTGGTGTATGTACACAATGGAATACTACTCAGCAACAAAAAAGAATGACATTCTGCCATTTGCAGCAACGTGGATGACTCTGGAGAAAATTATGTTAAGTGAAATAAGCCAGACAAAGAAACAGAAATACTGTATGTTCTCACTCATAACTGACTGCTAGGAGGGAAGGAAGGGAAGGACTGAGGGAGGGAAAGGGGGAGATAATGAGGGAAGAAGGAAGGAATGAAGGAAAGAAAGAAAAGACTAAAACATGTTGAACTTTCAGAAGGAGAGAACAAACCTAAGGATGCTAGAGATGGGGGAGATGGAAGGAGGGGGTTTGAGAAGTGACAGGCTGGGCAAAGGGAATAAAGAAATGTCATGATTTGTAAGAATGAATGTGCTAATAATAAATAAACATTTAAAATTTTAAAAAGTCAGGCCTAAAGTTCTTTTGAACCCATTTGCAAACCTGATCACGAATAGATGGAATAAATTAAAGCTAAGTGACAAAACAAACCCTTTTATGTCTCAGGGAAAGATGGTTTGAGTAATTAATGGCAGGTCTGCATTTTTATTTCATTAGCATAGTATTTACATTGCATATTAGAACTGTGTTAATCTGACGACTGGTTTCTCTGCTCACAATCCCCTTTCTTATTCGCTGATAGTGAAAATGATTCAGAAATCTCTTGTAGTAATAATATCTCAGCAAAATTCAGAAAATTAAGACACTACTCAATATAAATTCATTCACCTGGTCATTTCCTACTAAACGTAAGTCTAATTGTAAATAATCAGTTGCCTATGTAGTCAAATTCTATATATGGAATAGAAATTAAAATGCCCAACTCTGAAGTGGAATGTAACTAGTCTTTTCAACAGCATATCTTCTATTTTTAAAAATAATTCTATAATATATACAATTATTACTAATATTAAATATATTAATTTCCAATTATTTAGCACCCACTATGCCAAGTACCCTATTAAACACTTTAGAAAAACTATTTTATTTAATCCTGAAAATAACCTTATAAGAGAGCCATTTCCCCTGTTTTATAAATGAGGAAATTAAAAATAAAAGACTTTAGGGCACTGTTTGTCAAAGCAATTTCACTTCAATAGGTCTGGAGTGAGACCTGAGATTCTGCAATCCTAGCAAACACTCAGCTTTAGAGAACTAGGACTTAGGGATTAAGAGACTTGACCAAAAT
>NW_007727295.1:146298-148557 GCF_000696425.1 Galeopterus variegatus
TCCTAGCAAACACTCAGCTTTAGAGAACTAGGACTTAGGGATTAAGAGACTTGACCAAAATGATTTTTCTGGTGCAATGCTGCTCCTTATAACTTACTTATAACATATTTTTAACCAGTTATATCTCATTGTAAAAAGAATATTACTTTCCTACAACTGAGTTTGTTTTCACAGTATCTATCCTATGGCAATCCAATCCCTTAAAAGATGACAACCTACTTCATGTTTTCTGTAAGTTAGTCTATGAATGTGGCCTAAAGCTTGGACTCCATACATCTCCTAGAACTGCTTCTTCCTTCTGGCTACCCAACCAGATTATGGATCCTACTTCTGCTTTTAGAACCCTTTTCCTTGATTGTGGTGAAGACCATGAAATTTTTGCTTCTCTGTCCAGTCTCTAAGGATCAAATCCAAGGGCTTCCCTAGATATCCTATGTAATTGCCTGCCCTTCCTTCCCATCCTCTACTCTTCCGCCTTTGTAGATAAATTATCACATAAAAGGCATAGAGGAGTAAAGAACCCACTATTTTCTCTTCTCCCACCCTATTTCCTACAATGATTTTCTCAATTATATTATCACTTGTACAATTTATTTGTTTGGAATAATGTTTTACTTTAAGTCTGCCTTCTTTCCTTTTTTTTTTCAAAGGTTTTCCTAATCTCACCTTCAACAGTAAAGTCTTCCAGAAATAAAGACCAGTGATAATCCTCTTCCCAAGGCTGATGAGTAACTCACATTTTTTATCCCACAAACCATAAACAAACTTTCTTTAATGAAAATGTCTGTATAATTAGTTTGTGTCTTTCCTATGAATTTGAAACACAGTATTCTTCAACTAGATAATTAAGAAAAGTCCAAATCACTCAGACGATGGGTTTGAATCTCAACTCCACCACTGACTAGCTATGTGCCCCTGAGGAAGTTACCTTATATCTTAACATCCATATATTTATTTTTTTATCTGTAATACAAGACTTAAAAAGTGACTGAATGACAATATCACTGTGAGGATTAAGTCAGGAAAAGAATGCTACATGCCTACCGAGCAAGTATATGCATGGGGTGAGGGGGAGGAGGATAATGCTAAAACAAAATTTTAATAGCATAGATTTTTAGTAAAATTGCTATAAACAAAAGTGGTTCAGTACTAATTCGGTACTCTTTCCATTCAATCACACTGGAATTAAGGCATTTAAAATCTCAGAGTATGACAATAATGGTATATAAGGAAATGGCTGAGTTTTTAGGATTCAAGATAATACTACATTTGAACCTTCTGTCACCTCTACTGTTAAGATACAGCTATCTAGAGGGATTGGTTGAGGATATATGATTGGAGAGCATCAAAAGCTTTATAAACCCAGAAAAGACACAGGGAAAGTCAAACCTTAATGTGGGACCCTAAACTAGTCTAATTGAAAGAACAATAGAAACTTGAAGACATTTATATAGCAACTGCAGCCATAAGTTCACCTTCTTCAGAGGTATTAGATTCTTCTCCTGCAGGTGTCCTATCAACTCCCTGAGGGAGCAAGGAGGGAAAAGAGAAAGGAAATAATGTTTCTTACTCTAGTTCAGACTTGGCTTTGTACAATGCAAAGTTTCCATTGCCTGTTAGATGTAACTGCCTTTAACTATAGCCACCTAAAGTTTGGCATCTGTAAAATAGAACTCTACCTTCAAGCGAGGGCATTTGATGTCATTGTAGATGTTTACCCCCTCTATACCTCCTTGTCCCACTTGAGTAATATAGAGAATGTCAACTGTAACCAGAGATATTTTAGATCCATTTCCCCACGCTTATCTCAACTACCACTGTGTTCAGTCCAGCTCCTTACCAACTATTGCTGGAAAACTAACTATAACCAAATACACTGTATGAAATTCCACTTTCTAAATTGCCACAAATTTTTGTTACCTGAACCAAGGCTGATCACATCACCCTCTGGAAAATATTCACTACTGGTTCTTCATCCTTTGGATTAGACCTCAGTTCTCTTAGTAGCAGGGAAGGTCCTTAACAATGTGGCATAATACGAAAATCTGTCCTTGATAACGTTACATACCCATCAGCCAAGAACACTGAGAGGCATTCTGAATACTAGGAACCAAGATTATTTTTGGTTGATTATTTTTCAGTCTTTGTTATATACAAGACCCACAGATCTCTATAAAAAAATACTTTAACCTTAAACCAAAAAAACAACAAATCAGAGTATGAAAGTTTACTTGAGTAACTATTGGGTGGCACTCACTG
>NW_007727295.1:148850-150770 GCF_000696425.1 Galeopterus variegatus
AATTGCCACAAATTTTTGTTACCTGAACCAAGGCTGATCACATCACCCTCTGGAAAATATTCACTACTGGTTCTTCATCCTTTGGATTAGACCTCAGTTCTCTTAGTAGCAGGGAAGGTCCTTAACAATGTGGCATAATACGAAAATCTGTCCTTGATAACGTTACATACCCATCAGCCAAGAACACTGAGAGGCATTCTGAATACTAGGAACCAAGATTATTTTTGGTTGATTATTTTTCAGTCTTTGTTATATACAAGACCCACAGATCTCTATAAAAAAATACTTTAACCTTAAACCAAAAAAAACAACAAATCAGAGTATGAAAGTTTACTTGAGTAACTATTGGGTGGCACTCACTGTTTAAAAGGAAAAATGGTCAACATTTAGTTGCTTGAAGTAGTTTGAATAAGAAAGCATTTAGTTTATATTTTTATATCTCTAGCAAGTGTTCTTACTGTCTTTTGTGGAATACATGCTTTTGTGGGCTAGAAAATATTTTAATTTCAGCTGGCTATCTGGTAAGATTGTAACCACGCACAGGGAATTTCTATGTGTGCTACTTGATAATAAAAGGAAACTTCTAAGCTTTAGTGAATTATTTGACTTTAAAAACTGTTAGATAAAATATCATAGGAAAGAACAGTTTCTTGGCATGCTTCTATGAGAACTTCTTTGGGTGAATACATTTTCAGAGACTTATGAAAGCATTCATTAGAAGTGAATCATGGTGTACTTTCTTCAAATAATTTTCCATTTAAGTGACACTTAATTCATAGTTTATACATTCAGGGCCAATAACTACACAATCCACATTCCATGAGGAGTACCAACAATTTATAAGATGCACCAGGCTTCCTGAAAATAGAGCATATTATGTCTACACAGATGAGAACAAGAGGAGTGAAAGGGTGAGATTGTCAGCATCCCTTTGATGTCTTTTCAACAAAGATGCTAATGAACATCAACTCATTTTCACTTCATGTGATCTTATGAAAGAAAAATTTTGTTTGGGTCTTGGGATCTTAGGCATGCATTAAACCTAGATTTCATTCCAACATTTTTTCATTTTTGTAGTAGAAATATTTTTATTCTTCAGATTTCAGCCTCATTAAATTTGCAGGCTTCAAAGACACATAAATAGCATTCGGTGCATTTGTGTGTGTGTGCGACAGTCTCAGTAATTTAAAGAGGCCTTCACCAATTTACCACTCTTCAGCGCACAAAGTGAAAAATTCATCTCTTGCAAATAATCTAGCTGCTGATGCTGGATACCACTGAGAATAACTCTCTTCAGTATGTTGTTAAATGGAGAAAACATATGTTCTTAAGAGAAATAAGCTATGACTCAATTACTCTGTAAAATTATTTGTTTGGTGGGAAGTAAGGAATATTACCTCCTTTAATATACCATAGAAAGTAGATTTTTAATTGCCCTTTAGTTTATCTGTTGAAAAAGATTCTCCATCATGTAGGTATTTTCTGAGATTGAAAGTTAAGTATTTTGTCAGATATGTTTAAGTCTTTCAGGCCCTTAGAAGGGTAGGAAGAGGTTGGAAGAGCTATTGAAGGAAAAGTTTGTCATGGTGGAATGCAATTAAATTGTAATAATTGTATTTCATTATGATTCCTTTAAGAACATCTCAGGTAGATTGAAAATTATAGATTGGAACAAAGGAATATGGAATAGAGAATGGTGAATGTAGTAAGCATATATCCCTATTGCATAAATGTAGGGTTACAAAATATTTGATGACAATTTATTCTTAGCATTTATTGAACAGGTTTTCTGATTAGTCAGTAGGAGGTTTGGGTTTCCAATGCAGCTACCTCTTTCATAATTCCATAAAGAGATTTTAAAAAATAAAATTAGGGAGAGGAGATAAGAAAAGCTATTTTCCTCTTCCAGCTTCCCCTTCC
>NW_007727295.1:152257-194536 GCF_000696425.1 Galeopterus variegatus
GAACCCTGTAGTGATTCTTCCCCTCATCTTATGTTTTCCACACATTCTTTCAGGTCAGTACACAGGTGCTTTTACTTCTCTGAGTTTGAGAAAATAAATCATACTCCCACACCCATCTATAAAAGATTATTCAAGGTCATGGCAATAACAACTCTTTCTTCCTGTGCAGAAAAGAATAACTTTGCTTTCTTACAGTGGATATTCTTTGGTGTTTTGTTTTAAAATTCTCTTCAGGTAAAAAAATTTAAAAAATAGATTGGAGTTTCCATTACCCTTCATGAATTCAAAATGGCCTGCTAAAATTACGTAACACATATCTCAAAATACGGGATTTCTAGGTGAATTGTAACATCTATACAGGTTAGTTCTTTACTCTGCACACTAGAATCACCTGAATCACATTACAAAAATTTTAACTTCTGGCCCTCACTCCTCAATATTCTGATTATAATAACCTAGGTTGTGTTCCCAACATGAGTGTTTATGAATATTTTAAATGTGTTTAGAATCACTAATCTAGACAATATAACACAGGGCTTAAAAACAGACTTTGTAATCAGACAGACTGGGGGTTGGAGCTTAGTTCTCTCATCAGCTACTAAATCTTGGGTATTTGTTTAACCTTCTTCAGCTTCAGTTTCTTCATCTATAAAATGGCTTGACAGTATGAGCATTTAAAAATTATTATGGAAACTGAATAAGATAATGAACATAGCATACTTAAGGAGTGCCTGGTACTTAGTTATTGCTTAATACATTTTTTTAGTATGATGATTAGATTCCTCAGAATTTTGAGATGTGTCTCTAAGGTAATATACTAGCCAAGAGGCAAGCATTTTTACTGACCAAAATTCTACTTAAATCTTCAAATTCAAATTCACCACAAATATCAATGATGATAATTAGGGATATTTATTAACCACAATAGTATGTGCCAGGCTCTGTGATGAATTTTTTACATAAATTATATTTTTAAACCACTCAAGATTCTTATAACTGCTTTAACTCATTTTCACAACAGAAGACACAGAATTTGAGAGACCGAAATCTTTTCTCAAATTATTTAATATGAAGAGTTGGGATTCAAACCCACATCTGTAGAAACCTAAACTCAGATTTTTAACCATTACACTATATTGCCACCAAAGTGGCACATCTGTACAAGATCAAAACACAGGCTTTTTCAACAAAGCACCCTTTCCCACCCTTTCCCTAACTAAATTCAGAGAATGAACACCAGGGCCAGCTTTATAGGAGGGTACCCATGTAGTGCAATCACATAGGATGCTATGCTCAGAGGGCTTCACACTGAGGATTTAACTCCTTATAATTGGCATATTAAAATTCTTAATAGTTGTATCTTTGAATTTATGTTTTGCAATTGAAATATGATAGAACAATGGAGGATGTACTAAGGACTTGGAGACTTACTTCACACAAGTTCCTGATTCCCACCTCCTCTCTGGGAGGGGTTTTATCACCCATTCCATGCCCTCTAATGCCTTGTACTCTGGCTTGCCCTTCCATGTTCCCACCCCATTACTGCTCCTTCCCTCCTCCCAAGTTGGTATCTTACTCACATGGGTTGAAAAAGGAGGCCTGTATTTCATATAAACCTCTGCTCTTGGCAGGGCCTGGCTATTGGTGTAGGATGGTTGAATTTAGGCATGCATGCTACTGTGTCTCTGGGCAAAACAAGGCAGCGGTCATCCCCAATCCTGCCTGGCGGTACTATGGCTCATTCAGCAGGTAATTTGGCAGAGGCTCGTACCCATCCATTTTGCAGGTAGCAAATAACTCCTGATGAAAAAACTGCAATTCCTTAGGGGTCAACCATCTGCTGTGGGCTGGGATGGCATGACCGTGGGAAGAGGAAGTTGGCTACCCCAACCCCAGCTAGGTCCCTGTATTTTCATTTTCCACTCTACCCTCAAATTGTGTAGAAGCCCTGACAAAAACGAGTAACAAAATACAGAACAGTCCCACAGATTAAAAATTAGATTTTCTTACAATAAATCCCAGCACTGTCATTTATTAGTTAAGTGATATTGGGTAGGTAACTCACCATCACTAAGTCTCAGTTTATTCTTCCATAAACTTAGCATAATAATTATATTAACCTCATGAGCTTGAAATAGGCTGAAATATGACAATGTATATGGAACAATTGTTAACCTTGACTGGGATATAGTAAGCACTGGATAAATGTGGCTTCTACTATTTATTTTTATTTTCTTCTTGACTCAATGTCTCTGGGCTGAGGACGAGTTCATTGCAATAATTTGACCAGAACCTTATAAAGAAGAAAGACTCTGGAGAAACATTCCACTGGGATATAGTAAGCACTGGATAAATGTGGCTTCTACTATTTATTTTTATTTTCTTCTTGACTCAATGTCTCTGGGCTGAGGATGAGTTCATTGCAATAATTTGACCAGAACCTTATAAAGAAGAAAGACTCTGGAGAAACATTCCCTTTTTTATTCCTCACGTCATTCTCTAGGTCCTACCAAGAAAACCCATATAAACCCATTTTATTTCCAATTTGTTCATCCAAGAGAATTGTAGTTTCCTATATTACACTTTCATTAGCATTCCCAGAAAATATGTTGTGTCTATAATTAAAAGTAAGTCTTTGCTTTCTCCCTTTTTACTCCATGAAGTGCCATAATTGCTGAGGAATAGGAGGAACAATTGAAATAACAATTGTCTGCCCATCCTCTACCCCCAACACAACCCACACGAACATCATATATTCTTCTTCCTTCTTCCTCGTTTTATTCTCGCTCGCTCTCTTTCTCTCTGGGGATGCCCTTTCACACACTCATGCTAATGTTCTTTAAAAACATTTAAGATGCATTTCCAAGTGACAGGAAGGGCTGCCATACAGAAACATCATTATTTTTTTTTCTTCTATTCTCCAACACATTAATTGGTTGAATTGATTTTCTGGACCAGCAAGGAGGGGGGACGTGCATTAAAGAAAGATTGACAGGATAACACAGTTGTTTGTGTTTCAAAATGCAATTTTCTCAGAAATAAATACATAAGATATTAAGAGGCCTAGAAAGATCGAGATGTACCTTCTTTGCCTTCATTCAGCTCATTTAGGTATCTATAGCCTTCTGAATGAGAAATTACATTAACAGATATTCGTCAAGAAGTCATCCAGAAGAAATATGAGGAAAATAAGCATACAACAAAATTTAATTGTTTTAACAATTAAAATTTAAACAGTAATGTTCCTCTTTCCATTTATCAATTTAACAGATTTTTCTTAAAACTAATTTTGTTGCTGAGGGTAAAGTGAGATGGATACCCTCACAAATTACAAATGAGAATGTAAACTGTAAACCTTTCTGAACTATCACTTACATATCATGTTTCAAGAGCCTCAAAACTGTTAAGACCTTGAGTTCCAGTTATTTTACATCTAAAAACATTGTCTAAGAAAATGATAGGAAATCTGGACAACGATCTATACACCAAAATGTTTGTTCGCATCCTCACTTATAATGATAAATAATTGACCACAAGCTGAATGGCAAAATGTATGGGATGAATAAATTATTTATTATTATAATTGTTTCCTCCCCTCTACTTTCCCCCTCTAGCTCCTCCCCTTTCACTCACTAGATACCACTAGCTCTTCTAGTTTGATGGTGTAGATCTGAGGGAAAAGAGGAAAATGAGAGGAAGGTCCTACACTCCTGGCACAGACGGGATCTACATTTTATCTCCCTTGCAGTGCATTGGTGATTTCTGGGGAGATCACTATCATTGGAGATCCTGAATCTTTTCTTCCCTCACTGTGGACAATGTCTCCATTAGAGAGCAGTATACTTATACTTGACACAGACTCTCTGTTGGAGAACTTATTGCCCTTCCAGGAAGTACTCATGTGTTCATTATTTTTAAGATGGACAGTTTTAAGATGGACAGTTATCTATTACATGGCCCCTATTTGGTTCACAAGAAATACACATCTCCTAATCTAAAAATTCTAGATATCTAAGACTTTCCCACTGGAGTCGCTTATTTTTCCTCAATCACAGTAGCTACATCTAATCTGAATCTCATAATTTTAGGTCTTTCTAGAAAGGATTTGGCACCAGGTTTACTACACCCACATGTACTAGTGAATACAGATCAAGCTGGCCAAGTGGTCTTCTGGAATCTTTTTTCACTGTTTTGAAGTTAAATGAAAGCATCCTGTCCTTGCCCCATAAAGAACAGAATCTGCAGCCTCATTGTAAATTGTTTTTCTCTCCCTGACTTTTAACCTCAATTGTTTCATATATCTTTGAATGGGTGCTAAGCCAAGGATGAAAGCATGCATATGGGATACCTCCCATTGTGGATTAAATATCTCCCCCAAATTCATTGACATTTGACCCCCATTGAAACAGTGTCAAGAGGGTGGAAAATCTGATTATGGTATTTAAAAAGTAGGGCATTTAATAGGTGATTGGATTGTGAGAACTGTGCTACTGTGCTCTCATGAATGGATTAATTCGTTCATGGAGTAATGGGTTGATGGTTTAATGAGTTATCAGGGAGTGGTTTTGATGGCTTTATAAGGAGAGAAAGGGAGTACATTAACTCTCTTGCTTATGCTATTCTCTTCATGTGATTGCCTGCATCACAACAGGACTCTGTACAGATCCCTCACCAAGAAGAAGGCCCTCACCAGATGTACTCCTGGACCTCGTACTTCCTAGCCTCCAAAGCAGTAAGAAATACATTCTGTTTCTTTATAAATTATCCAGTATTAGGTATTCTGTTATAAGCAACAGAAGATGGACTAATACACTGCTTTGTAAATTCTACTAAGGTGATATAGCACATTCCTTTGGAAATTCAGTGTAGTTTGCATCTGTTATCTTGCAAACTCAGCTCAAAATGAGACTGAAGTAGTCTTATTTTTGCATTCTGTTTCATTAGGCAACATTAATTGAGGAGAGACACAATAGTATGACAGAATCAGGAGATGCATCAATCCACATCTGGGATCAGGGGAGGATTTCCCAGAGAAGCCATCTCCAAGCTGAAACCGTACGTGTAATTATGGATAAGTATAATTAATGCAATGAGTGGAGTAACAGTGAGACAAGCCAAAGAACCAATATTAAAAGAGAATATGGTGGGGAAGCAGAATGGTTTATCCACTTTGGAAAATAGCTTGTCAGTACTTACAAAGTTAAACATATACTTAACATACAATCTAATAATCTTATTTTAAGGTGAAATGATAACTTACGTTCACACAAAAGTAACATGTGAATGTTTATACAGTGGCTATATTTATAAGCTTTCCAAACTGGAAACAATGCAAATATTTTTTAATTGTGAATGGAAAAACTGTGGTACATCCATGCAATGGCATATTGTTCAGCAATAAACAGGAACACATTACTGATATAAGCACTGGCATGCATGAATCTCAAAGCATTATGCTTAGTAAATGTACCCAGACTCAAAAGGCTTCACACTGTATGATTTTATTTATATGTCTTTCTAGATAAAGGAAACTATAGGAACGGGAAACTGATCATTGGTTACCAGGTACTGCAGGTAGGGGTGGGGGTTGACTACAAAGTGTCATGAGGGAATTTGAGGGGGAGGTGATGGAAATACGGATTTTGGTGGTACTCATATGACTCTATTCATCAAAGCTCATATAATTGTATACATCAAAAATGTGAATTTTACTGTATTTAAAAAAAAAAGACAGATCTCCTTCAAGGTATTGAAAAATAGTTACTGTAGAAATAAAGTGAGAAGTAGGAGAGGTAAAGGATGAAGCAGGAAAGATATATGCATAATAGATAATTAAGGGCTTTGTAAATCATGCTTAGGGGCCCAGACTTTATTCTTAGGTAATGGTGAACTATTGTGTTGTTTAACTTGGCTACAAATCCTGTAGAGGGATCACTCAGGCAGTAGAGTGAAAGCAAGAAGACTAATTGAGATGTTAGGTAGAAATGTAGGAAAGGTAGGAGATATTGCTTGCCTGAATTAAGAAAGTGTGTTGGAAATCTATTCACTTAGCAAATATGTTTTGAGTACCTATTGTGTTATAGACACTGAGCTTAATCCTGAAGATAAAATAGTTGGCAAAAACCAGACACGTACTCTATCCTCTCAGAGCTCACAATCTGGTGGCGATGACAATATTCATATAAGTAAATACTAAGAAAAAAAGATAGGTAATATTATGAAAGTGTGTACTAAAGGGGACTGTGTTTGACATGGTTACTCACCTAAATGCAGTTACTCTCCCTTTCTTACTAATGGAAACTCTCATTTTGTTTGAGACACCTATGTGTTAGCTTTTAAAAAATAATATTTCCCAGCTTCCCTAGCAGTTGGGGTGGTCATGTGACACAATTCTGGATAGTAATATATAAGCGGGAGGATGCTGGATATTTCTAGAAAGGTTTTGCTTTCTTGATTATGCTCTCTCCTTACTGTATCTTGTCTTCTTCCTGTCTAGTACATGTGATAATGATGGAATTAATGGCAACATACTTACATTATCATGACACTATTTAGAAATTTTATAATTTAAAATGACAGTAATTATTGGTTGTTACTTTTACAGGACTTGTGTTTGTTCCTCCCTGTCCCCAACTTACCACCCAACAGCTCAAAAAAAATCTAGCCAAAAGTTCCCTCATGCATGGCCTGTTTCACTCAATTGAATTTCTCTGTTCTCTGTCTCCTACTATCTATCACCCAAATAACAGTGTTGGAGGACTTGGGCATCTCAAGCTTAGATAAGGATAAATATAGTGCTTTAGGTTTCGTTGTTATTGTTGTTTTTTATGCATAACAATGCCAATCAATCATCACTAGCTTTCCCAAACACTACCTCAAGAAGGATTCTGTGTCTACGTCCAGCCTCAGTAGGAAAAGGCATCATCTTCATTAGTAATGTCTGCCATGTATGAAGGAGGGAAGATTTGCAACAAATATTTTTTATCATCATGATACAATCATTTCCTTTCAAGCAAGGAAGGTGAGGAAAGCCTTCTAGATATGGCTTGTGCACTCAAGAACACAGAAACAAGATGAGATCGTTCTTTGGAATATGCATGAACCTAACTTACATAGTTGCTGGTCTGTTTAGAAAGACCTACCCGAGGACAGCGAACACTCACCCAAGGACAAGGAAATAGGACGGCACATGTGACAAAGGTAACACAGCCCTGATGCCAGACCTTTCATTCATACCTGCCTTCACATTGGTGAGTTCAAAAGACCTTGGGGCAAATTCTCTTGCCTTAGGCCATTTACCCCCCATGGAAGCCATTTCCATTCTGCAGAAAGGAGATAAAGAGAGGAGAAGAGAGGAGAAAAAGTGAGGGTGTGAGTGACAGCAACCTCCTTTGCCAAGCAGTCAGGTTTCAGACTGAAAGGAGAAAAAGCCATGAGGTTAATTTTGTCTGGTTTTAGGTACAAATTACTTTATTTTAGTTTTGGGGGAAGTAAAATGAAGCAATTCAGAAAGAAGAAAGAATTCCGGAAAGAAATTCTATTCTTACCAACCCAGCAGGGATGTACATTTCAATTGCTGAGAGGAAACAATATTAGATGTAATACTAGAGACTCATTGGAAGCGGAAACATGAGCCCTAATTTGAAGCAGGAGCCATTCATAAAATGACTCACAAACTTGCTTGCAAAGAATTAAACCAAGTTCATGAAGAATAATTCTTGTTTGCATTTTATCTTTTCTTTTATTTCAAGCAAGTAATGGACAGGAATGTGGCCTATACCCAAGGTCACAGTCTTTTTCTGTTTTTCAAACATGATCATTATTAAAGCCAAAGACTGACAGCCAAGGACAGACTGACTGACAACAGAAGGGGAAATATCAGAAAATTCTAGCTCCTGGCCGCACACTGGGTTAATAAGAGAATAGAGCAGTTAATGGTATTTCATACTTTAGGTAAATCTGAGGCCCAGATTTCTCCCATGAAGGACATTATGCAGCAGTTTAGCCAGTGACAGTCCCTTTCATATGCCAGCTTGTCTGCCTCGAGGGATCTGCATGATGAAAGCAGGCGATTAACAGAAATCATGTTTTCACTGTGGGGCTTTTACACATTTCCTGCTGGACAGCTCTTTAGTCTGTAGGCCCCCTTTACCGAATTAATTGATCAGATTAGTACCAATGTCATGCTGTATTCTGCGTCCTCCCCCACACCCATGTACCTCACCTTTATCTGGGAAAGAAACAGCTTTGCCAGCAGTGGATGCCAGCAAAGCTTCCGCAACTCAAAACCAAAAGAGCAATATCTTCTTCTGACTCATTTCTCAAGACTCCTGACTATTACTACTTTGTATCACATTATGGGGCAAGCAAGCTGCTTTGGAGCACAGAGTTGCTATGCATTCTAAACTTCCTCCCCAAGAGAGAAGACACTCTCTCTCAATGTGATGTAAAGTCATGGGTCTCAATGAATTTTTATTCTCCCTACAGATTGTTATTGTCCTGCATTACTACCAAGGGGAAAAAAAATTATGTCACTTTAGTCCCTTAAAGCTGCCCTCCTGCACTACAGGACTTTACTTTCAGAGAAAGAACTGGATGTTCAATTTCCTGGGAAATCTAATTCCAGTGTCAAGGCTTTCTCTGCTGAATAAGGATGGGTCAGATGTCAAGTCTGTCACTGAGATGGGGGAACTTGACCTCTCTTGTTGGTTTCATGTCCTTCTTTCTCTTTTTCCATTCCCCATTGTTTTCTTCAAAGACACATTTTCCAAGTGTCCTAGGGGGAAAGTTGGTACAGCATCACTCTGTTGGGCAATAAAGTTGAGAAAATCATAAAAACAGTTAACATTCATAAAGTGCAGTTCCTGTGTAATTTTCTAAGCAATTAGAGTGAGTTAATAATAACTCATTCAATCATCACAAAAACAACAGTGAGGTAAGTATTATTTTTATCTTTATTTTATAGTAAGGAAACTGAGGCATGGAGAAGGTTAGAAACTTGATCAAGTCCACAGAAGCATAAAAATGTAGTTAGTATACAGACTGAGAAAGTATGGCTGCTAGCCCAGTCATCCCTCGGTATCCACAGGTCATTGGTTCCAGGATCCCCACCCCCACCCCACAGATACTAAAGTTTCTGATATAAAATGGCATAGTATTGCATACAACCTACACATATCCTCCTTTGCACTTTAAATCATCTCTAGAATACTTATAATGCCTAGTGTTATATAAATTGTTGTTATACCGTATATTTTTATATTTGTATTATTTTTTATTGTTGTATTGTTATCTTTTATTATTTTTCTTTCAAATATCTTCCATCCACAGTTGGTTGAATCCAAGGGTGCAGAATCCACAGATATGGGGGGCCGACTGTATATGCTAAGTAGCTTCTGTACAAAGATGTACTTTTATGTTGGCATATTTCTCAGAGTATTAGATTAAGGTTATTAATGATTTTTGTGCTAATGAGTGCAGTTAATGGAGGAAGCTGGACAAAGGACTAATGGGAACGGAAAGAAAGAATGTGACATAGATGCATATATATTATACATATGCGCATATAAATATTATTTTCCGAGTCGTTTAGGCACTGCTCTTCCAGTAGCTGTTCTTTACTTAAATAGAAAAGAAAAATCATTTATTTTTATAGACTTTCAAACACAGAAAGTAAGTGGATGTTTACTATTATGAAATTAAAAACAGGCTTAGTAGGCAAAGAATACTGAGAGAAAGCAAGAGCATAAAGGGAAAACAGAGTGTTGAAGTCCTAATCAGAATGTAGAACTTAAGAAAACTTAATGTTTTTCCAATTTGTTTTACTTCTCTCTCTTCTGAAAGCTAAATATGCGGGCAACAGCTATGAAGCTAACTGGATAATGAAATTATGAATTCATGTATTTATTGATTATTCATTCTTTCCTTCCTTCAGAACATGTCAATTGCATGTGCCACTTTGGAAAAGTCTCTCCAATCTCTCTAAGACTTATTTTCTTAATTTGGCAAAAAAAATAAAAAAATTCTGAAAGTAAATATCTTATAAGCTTTTTGTGAAATTTAATTGAAATCATTTAATTGCACATAAACCACAAGAATAGTCTGGCCCATAGTATAGGTCAATAATTGTTCATTGGAACGGATTATTTCACTAATAATTAAAAAAAAAACAGAAAAAGCAAGTAGCTAATATTAATTGAGCCTTAACTATGTACAGGGCCACTGTGGCTAGAAAACAGAATAGTTGGCATGTTTATTTCTGCTTAGGTGATCTCTGCATATTGTTTTCCTCTGTCTTCTTTTTTATTCATTCTTCCTCCATTGGTTTTCATGCCTTTGGAGAGGGGCAGTTTGGTCATGGGCCAGTTCGTGTCACCACACTCCTAAATATCACTTTTTCCTCTGGCTCATTTCACACTTGGTGTATTTTCAAAGGTCTGACTTTTGTTTTAGGCTGTCTCTCATGATCCAGAACCTCATTCAGTTCAATCCAATTTAATTCAATTCGGTTCAGTTAAAAGAAAAACAAATCATGTGGTTTCTACAATTTGATACAGAGATGATTAAGGCAAGATCCTGCCTCAAGTTTTTTACAGCCTTTCCTTGTCTACCTCAGGTCATGCTGTTGATAATTTCCCTTTATAGTTGGAATTTTGGCTCTGTTTTTATTATGCCACCTTGTTCCTTCTAACAGGCCCTAGCAAGTTAGAAATCTGAAGACAGCTAGCTGACCCTAAAGGGACAATAAATGGCCTTCTCTGAAAATTCGTTTATTATGTGCAAACTGCACTCACAAGGAATTTCTTCAAAAGAATGGTTAATCTTCAACTGCATCAAGAATTTAATAACTCTCTATGAGTCAAGGGTATTTTTCAAGGCAATAATGAATATGACGTTAACTGGCCTTGCTCCTTAAGAGCAAAGTGCATTTCAGTTTTCTTCTTCTCTTGTGTACATGAGGCTAACTCAAAAGCCTTCATCAAGACCATTTTATTCTTCTGTTTTCTAAACTCCCACGCTTTTGTTAATAACATCATCACTTCAGCTTCATTTAGGAGCTTAAACACTTCCCTTTGTTTGCATTAGAATATTAACAACTCAAATACCACAGCCATGAGGGAGAATTAAGTCATAATAAAGCAGGTATACATTCTGCCCAGATGCCATTGTTTTCCAATGAAGTAATATGTTTATTTGAGCCTAATAGGTCTGCACTACCCTGACCATGTAAGGTAAAGAGCAGACTTCCAAAAGGCCCATTAGGCTAGGACTCCATTATGTCCTGAACTGATTTGACAATGAAAACAACAGACAAAACAGAAAGAGAAGGGAAACTGAGATGCCAGAAACAAAACTCAAATATTTGGTGGTATGGCCATATTTTGTTTCTTGTGCTATACTGAGATATTATGAAGACTTGCTAATATTCCCATGAGCCTCCCTGATGTTAAACTATTTTGAGTCTTGTGACTCTCTTATGTGTTGCCTCCAATACAGAAACAGCTTCCTTGTCCAGTGAAAGAGTGATTTGTCAATTTCAATATATTTTTACAGAACCAACCATGGATTTGGGGTTTTCTTTATTGTGCATGTATTTTCTATTTTATTGATTTATGTTTTTATCCATGTTATTTTCTTGCTCTAATTTCTTTGGGTTTAATTTGCAGTTATTTTTCTAAATACTTGAAATAGTTGCCTAGATCATTGATTTTCAGCTTTTTAAAAATTAATCCATGCATATAAGGCTATATATTTTCCTCTAAGCATAGCTATAGCTGCTCAAGAACTTAGAAAAAAAAATAATGCAGGTGGGTAGCCAGAGTAGCAATGTCTGGCATCAGATGCCTTGAATAGAAGCTTTATGGTTTAAAATACAGATATTAGCTGTCATGATTTTTTAGAATCTGGGAGAATGATGGTGCTGATTAGAGCATTCGACTTTGAACTGACATTCCTGGTTTCTGACCCTAATTATAGGGGAAAAGGCCACTGTTTGAGCATTACTTATACTTTCTGTCCTCTACCATCTCTTATTCCTAGGATTAGATAGAAGACAGACTTTGTTGCTCCCCTGAGTAAGAGCAGGGCTATGTTTGCATGCTTCTAGATGTGTATCCCATTTGGATTTTTCAGCCACCATTAGTTCCTATCTATTTTAAAACAAGCCTCTTACTTTTTCAAATAGCTGTCCTTTCCATCTACCCCTTCAGCAACATATATCAATCAACCAATTAATATTGTATTGCTAAAAAGAGAGCAGAACCAAATGCTGCTATGGCATACATCTAGAGTACACATTTTAGAATATATTTAAAATACACATGTTAGAAACCAATGCCAATAAAAAAACTAGAAAGCTTTTCTTCTATATTCCTGTCCCCATCACCTAAACACATTTCTTTCCTTGTCTTAAACAAAAAGAAGCAAAAGCCTATGAAGAGAGAATTTTTTTCTTATGCTGCCTCCAAAATACCCAGATGCTAAAATGAAACCTATTTTTGCCTAATAGGAATTCTACTTATCTTCATTTAACTGTTGACGGACTCAGCTTTTATTTAGGTAATAGGCCACAATCATTGGTGTTTGGCACAGTAGGCTCAAGCTCAACTTCTGGGCAATGATAATGTAAGATGACATTTTTAAAGGTATTTCTGGGAAATATTTTCTTGCCCCCAAAAGTATAGTTGCATCTCCTTATAGCCCAAGTCCATCCTGTTCCCTCAATTTCTGACTTTGACTATGGTCATGCTTCCTGGAGCTGGGGCAGCCATAGTGTGACTGTAGAGCAACAATTTAAGGATGAAAAGCCAACCCACAAAGAATAGCAGAGAAAATGTAGAAATGAGCCTTGATAAAATTGTTGAGCAGCTGAGTCAATACCAAATGCCTATCTCCAGATTTCTTGTTATGTGAGATCAATGAATCCCAGTTGTTTAAGCCATCATTAGTAGGACATTCCATTACCTTTGGCTGAATTGTGTTTCTAACAGATAATTTTTTCTCGATCCAGACTAACTGGAACTTTACTTATTTCCCTAGTCTCAAAGCTTCAGAATGTACTCTCTGACTAAATTGGCAATCTCTTTTGTGCACAAAGCATAATGTTTAATGGTGGCTTAATGAGTTGACATTATCCAGGGAGGCATTTATATTTTAAAAGTTGGCTTTCAATTCTTAAGAAAAATACATAATATAATAAAAAAGAAATAATTTAACTAGTGACAACGATGTTTTGGACCAAAGAGTAAACTCCTTAACCTTCAAAACACACCTTTTCTGACCTATGTTTGAAATCAGCTTAGATAAAAAGAGAGGTCGATGATACGATTTATGAAAGTGAATCTTACTACTTTATGGTCAGCAAGTGGAGTTATGTGATCTAATTATGGCCTAAAACTAAAGG
Organism: Galeopterus variegatus; assembly: GCF_000696425.1. Taxonomy (NCBI): domain Eukaryota; kingdom Metazoa; phylum Chordata; class Mammalia; order Dermoptera; family Cynocephalidae; genus Galeopterus; species Galeopterus variegatus. Next base: position 165,660 of record NW_007727295.1, read on the forward strand.
AAGAGTGATTGGATGATTTCCTGAAATGTCTATTAATTTCCTTGAATTATTATCGACAAAACAATCCTTGTTCCCAATAGCAAGTAGAGATTAAAGAAGGCAACAGTTTATCCTTTCTACAGGAGAAAGAGAAAAATTCAGATCATCAGTTCCTAAGAATTTTCTATTGGTGTCTCAAGCTCAGTGTTTTCTAACTGAGCTTAAAATCTATTTCACTGAAATATTTTTCTTCTCATATTCTGTTATAGGCCTCCCTGATCTTTGTGGTCATTTCACTCCATTCCCATGACATCATGTTATCAAATCTAATTAATTCTCCCTGTTAAATTATTTAATCACCTCCTTCCACTCTGTTGTACTTCTGGCTAATTCATTTCTCTTATGGCCATTTGCAAAAGCCCCCACATTTCACTGCCTCATATCTCACCATCTTTTATGCTGCACTTATAGTGATCTCCCTAAAACTTAAACCCAGTCATGTCACTCCTATGAATAAAATTCCTCCATAGTTTCCCAGATGTCCTTTACAATGTAGAGGCCATTCACTTCTCTTGTAATTTTTTCTGCCATTTAGTTTATTTGTCATGTGCCCCAGTCACACCAACCGTCTGAAAGTTATCCATCAATACCACACTCTGTTTTGCTTTGTATGACTCAAAATATGCTATTTTGTCAGGAGCATCTTCATTTTAATCCTCAGCCCCTTTTTTACTTAGAAAAGGGTAACACAAAGTCATGAAAAATAGGAGAATGACATCACTGGAGACTGCTCAGATGTCAATTCTTTGAAGAATCCTTCTCTTTGCTCTCAGTTTGCTTGTAGTACAAATGCAATTTGTAGTAATGGGCATGCTGCCACTATGAATGTGGCCCTCATATCATGGGCACAAGGGGTGACAATTGGCTTTGTATCTCATGAATATTCTTAATAAAAAATTAAAGAAATAAAAAATAAAAAAAATAATGTGTTATGCTACATGATAATATTATTATATTTCTTTTTCCCACTAGACAAGTGGTCTCAACCCTAAGCTATAAAATTTAAGGTGTTTTTAGAAAATGCTGATTATTGATCTCCATTCCAGACCACTTGCTATGTTTTATTGTAGCACAAATCTCACATATTTGGAGAGTTCATCGTTTCACTGCCAGTTTTTACTATATGCATAGACTGGCTATAGCTGACAATCTGACTCAACTATTCTGTGGATAGTTCTTAATTTATTTTATTTTATTTTTATTGAAACATTGTACATACTTACGGGATACAGTTATATTTCAAAACATGTATACAATGTGTGAGGATTTATTCAGGGTAAATTACATATTCCTAATTGCAAAACTTAAACATTTCTTTGTGATGTGCACATTTGATTTCCTCTCTTCTAATCATTTGGTAATATGGAGTAAATCATTGTTAATCGTAAATTCCTGGGTCCACTATACACCAGTAGGACTTATTTTTCCTATGTAGCTGTAATTTTGTGTTCATTAACCAGCATCTCACTACTTCCCTCCCCCTTCCCCTTTCTTGCCTTTAGTAAGCACAATTCTTTTCTCTCCTTTTAATAGTTCAAAATATTATTATTCATTTTATTTTGTTTTGTTTTGTTCTTTAGCTACCACATGTGAGTAGGAACATGTGATATTTCTCTTTCTGCATTTGGTATGTTTCACTTAACATAATGTCCTCCAAGCTCATCCATGTTGCTTCAAATAGGAGAATTTCATTCTTTTCTGGTGGCTGAGTAGTAGTCCACTGTGCATATGTACCACATTTTATTTATCCAGTCATCTGTCAATGGACATTTAGATTGGTTCCATATCTGGCTATTGTGGACAGAGCTGCAATAAACATAAGAGGGTTTGTGTCCCTTCAATTTGTTGATTTCCATTCCTTTAGATATATACAGTAGTAGGATTGATAGGTCACATGGTAGTTTTATCTGTAGTTATTTCTAAAACTTTCATACTGTTTTCCATAATGGCTATAGCAATTTATAATCCCACCAACAATGTATAAGGGTTCTCCTTTGAGCATATCCTTACCAGCATTTGTTATTTTCTGTCTTTTTGATAATAGCCATTCTAACTACAGTGAGATAATATCTCAATGTGGTTTTGCTTTGCATTTCCCTGATTATTAGTGATGTTGAACATTTTGCTTTATATACTCGTTGGCCATTTGCACGTCTTCTTTTGAGAAATGTCTTTTCAGTTCCCTCGCCCATCTTTTTAAATGGGTTATTTGTTTTTTTAGTATTGGGTTGTTTGAATTCCTTGCATATTCTGAATATTAGCCCCTTGTTAGATGAGTAGTTTGCAAATATTTTCCCCCATTCAGTAGGTCATCTCTTTGCTCTGGTGATTGTTTCCTTTGCTGTGCAGAAGCTTTGTAGTTTGATAAAATCCCATTCATTTATTTTTGCTTCTGTTGCCTGAGCTTTTGAGGTCTTATTCATAAAATTTTTGCCTAGTCCTATGTCCTCTAGTATTTCCCCTGTGTTTTCTTCTAGTAGTTTTAAAATTTCAGGTCTTACATTTAAGTCATTAACCCATTTTGATTTGATTTTTATTCAAGGCAAAAGATAGGGGTTTAGTTTCAATCTTCTGCATGTGGATATCCAGTTTTCCCAGCACTATTTATTGAAGAGGCTGTCCTCTCCCCAATGTATATTTTTAGTGCCTTTGCCAAAGATCAGTTAGCTTAAGTACATGGGTTTATTTCTGGGTTTTCTATTGTGTTCCATTGGTCCAAGTGTCCAATTTTTATGCTAGTACCGTGCCGTTTTGTACTACTGTTTCATAGTATAATTCAAAGTTAGGTAATACAATGCCTCCCACTTTAGTCTTTGCTTATGGCTGTTTTAGCTATTCTAGGTCTTTTGTTGTTCTGTATGAATTTTAGGATTGCTATTTCCATTTTTGTGAAGAATGTCATTGGAATTTTGATAGAGATTATATTGATTCTGTAGATCACTTTGGATAGAATGGACATTTTCGCAACATTAATTTTACCAATACATGAGCATGGAATGTCTTTCCATTTTTTGTGTGTCTTCTTTAATTTATTTAATCTGTATTTTATAGTTTTCATTCCAGAAATCTTTCACCTACTTGGTTAAGTTTATTCCTAGGTGATTTTTGTTGTTTTTTTGTTCTTATTGCTATTGTAAATGGGATAGCTTTCCTGATTTCTTTTTCTGCTAGCTCATTGTTGTTGTACAGAAATGCTACTGATTTTTGTATGTTGATTTTGTATCCTGAAACTTTATTGAATTTGTTTATCAGGTTCAGGAGTTTTTTTGTGGAATCTTTAGGTTTCTTCATATATAAAATAATGTCATCTGCAAACAAGGGCAAATTGACTTTCTCCTTTCCAATTCAGATGCCCTTTATTTCTTTTGCTTGCCTATTGCTCTGGCTAGCATTTCCAGTACTATGTTGAATTGAAGTGATGACAATGGGCATTCTTATCTTGTTCCAGTTTTTAGGCAGAAAGCTTTCAGCTTTTCCCCATTCAGTATATGACAGCTGTGGATTTGTCATATATAGTCATTACTGTATTAAGATAGTTTTCTTTTGTAACTAACTTGTTGCGAGTCATTATCATTAAGGGATATTGAATTTTTTCAAATGATTTTTCTGCATCTGTCCAGATGATCTTCTGTTCTTCTTCCATTTGTTGATGTGATGTATTACATTTATTAATTTGCATATGTCAAAGCATCTTGCATCCCTCAGATAAATCCAACTTGAACATGGTGTATAATCTATTTGAGGTGATGTTGGATTCAGTTTACTAGTATTTTATTGTGGATTTTTTCATCTGTGTTCATTAGGTATATTGACCTGTAGTTTTCTTTTTTTATTGTGTCCTTGCCTTGTTTTGTTATCAGAGAAATGCTGGTCTCATAGTATGAGTTTTGAATAACACCATCCACTTCAACTTTTTGAAATGGTTTCAGAAATATTAGTATTCTGCTTTAAACGTTTGGTAGAATTTAGGAGTAAAGCCATCTGGTCCTGGGCTTTTCTTTGCTGGAGAGATGTTTTACTACTGATTCTATCTCATTACTTGTTATTGGTCTATTTAAGTTTTCTTTTCCTTCTTGGTTCAGTCTTTGTAGAGCATATTTGTCCAGAAATTTATCCATTTCCTCTAGGTTTTCATATTTATTGCATATAGTTGTTCATAACAGTCTCTGATGATTTTTTTTGTGTTTTGGTGCTATCTGTTGTAATGTCTTCGTTTGTATTTCTGATTCTATTTATTTGGGTCTTTTCTCTCTTTTTGTCCTGGTTAGCCTGGCTAATGTTTTGTCAATTTTGTTTGTCTTGTCAAAGAACTAGCTTTTCATCTAATTGATTTTTTATATTGTAATTTTAGTCTCAATTTTATTTATCTGCTCTGATTTTTATTTATTTTATTTTCCTATCTCTTCTTCTACTTATTTCATATTTAGTTTGTTCTTGCTTTTCAAGTTCTTCGAGGTGCATTGTTAGGCTGTTTATTTGAAATCTTTTTATTTTTTGATGTAGGCCTTTATTGCTACAAACTTTCCTCTTAATACTGCCTTGGCTGTATCCTATAGGTTTAGATATGCTGTGCTTCTGTCTTCATTAGTTTCCAGAATTTTTAAAATTTTCTTCTTAATCTCTTCTTTGATCCATTGGTCATTCAAGGGCATGCTGTTTAATTTCCATGTATTCTTGCAGTTTCATAAGTACCTCCTGTTACTGATTTCTAGTTTTATTCCATTTTTGTCAGAAAAAATATTTTATATGATTTCAATTTTTTTGAACTTGTTGAGATTTATTTTGTGGCCTAAAATACAGTCAATCCTAGAGAATGTTCCACATGCTGATGAAAAGAATATGTATTCTGTAGCCGTTGTATGAAATGCTCTGTATATCTCTGTTAGGTCCATCTGGTCTATGGTGCCTTTTAAATCTGATGTTTCCTTGTTGATTTTCTGTCTTGATGATCTGTCCAGTGCTGAGTGTGGAGTCCTCAACTGTTATTGTATTGGTGTCTATCTCTCTTTTTAGATCTGATAATATTTGCTTTATATATCTGGGTGCTCTTGTGTTAGGTGCATATATATTTATAATTGTTATATCCTCTTGCTGTATTAATCCCTTTATCATTACATATTGCCCTTCTTTGTTGCTTAGTGCAGATTTTCATTTAAAGTCTGTTTTATCTGATATAACAAAAAAGATATAACTACTCCTGCTCACTTTTGTTTTCCATTTGCATGGAATATTTTTTCCAGCCCTTCACTTTCAGTCTACAGGTGTCCTTGTAGGTAGGGTTTGATTCTTGTAGGTAGCATATGGATGGGTTATATTTTTTAAGCCATTCTGCCAGTGTATGTCTTTTAATTGGAGTATTTAATCCATTTACATTCAAGGTTATTATTGATATGTGAGGTCTTACTCTTGTTATTTTGTTGGTTGTTTTCTGATTATTTTATGTATACTTCATTATTTTCTTCATCTCTTGTTTGTCCTTTCAGTTTGGTGGTTTTCTGTATTAATAAGGTTTGATTCCTTTCTCTTTCTAATTTGTGTATTTATTCTACCAGTAAGTGTTATATTTTCAGGATGGTTGTTATTGTTCTTTCTCTTCTAAATGTAGGACTCCCCTAAGCATTTCCTTTAAGGCCAGTCTGGTGCTGATGAACTCTTTTAATTTTTGCTGTCTGAGAAATAACTATTTCTCCTTCATTTCTGAAGATAGCTTTCCTGAGTATAATATTCACAACTGACAGGTTTTTTTGTCCAGTAGTTTAAATATATCTTTCCATTCTTTCCCAGCCTTTGGGTTTTCTGCTAAGAAGTTGGCTGTTAGTCTAATGGAGATTCTCTTATAAGTGACTTGACATTTTTCTCCTGCTGTTTTTATAATTCTCTCTTTATCTTCAACTTTGGATAATTTGACTACAGTGTGTCTTGGAGATAACCTATTTGGTTTGAATCTATTTGGGGGCCTTTGAGCTTCCTGGATTTTGATGTCCTCATCATTCTCAAGACTGGCAAAGTTTTCAGATATTATTTCTGTTAATACATTTTCAGTGTCTCTTTTGGTTTCTTCTTTTTCTGGAATGCTCATAATTGAAATATTTGTTTACTTAATAGTATACCATAGATCTTGTAGGCTTTCTTCATTACTTTTTATTCTTTTTTCTTTTCCCGTGTTATTTTGAAACTGCTATGTTCAAGATCAGAAATGCTTTCTTCTGCTTGATCTAGTCTGTAGTTGAGACTCTCAGAGGTATTTTTTATTTCTTTCAATGAATTCTTCAATTCTAAGATTTCAACTTGATTTTTTAAATGATATCTATCCCTTTGTTGACTTTCTCATTCAGATTATGAATTACTTTTCTCATTTTGTCGAACTGTCTGTCTGTATTCTTTTGTATCTCAGTTTTCTTAAGATCATTGATTTGAACTCCTTTATTGGCAAGTCATCAATTTCCAATTCTTTGAGATTGGTTAGTGGAGCATTATTTTGTTTTATTGGTGGTGTCATGTTAGCTTGTTTTTTCATGTTTCTTGTTTCCCTGCATTGATATCTGTGCATCTCACGGAACAGTCACCTTTTTGATTTTGGGGAGTGGATTGTATGGGAAAAGACTTTCACCTGCAAGTGCATCCTAGGGTGTCAGTTGGGTAGAGTGCAATGGCTTTGTTGTAGATAGACGCAGTATTGTAGACTCTGTATAGTTTCCTCAGCTGTAATCCACTTTTGCTATGTCTGTGAATGATTCAACAACTTATGCTTTGGTGGTTTGTGACAGCAGTGGCACAGCTTTGCTGGGGGAGGGATCAGTCTGTCGGTTCACAGGCTGGGGTGTGCACATGCACCCTATCCATCAGTTGTCTCAGGAGCTGGCTCATGGAGGATGTTGTTGCTGGACTGATTCTCAGGCTGGGGGTATAGGTATATGGTGTGTCAGGGTCTCCAGCATGATTCTGCCAGTAGTAGGATCACCATTCTGCTTCTCTGACCAGGGATGGGCCCACCATGGGCACATAATGCAAGCTGTTTCTCAATCAGATGGATATGCATGTAATGTCTCAAAGGCTCAATGGCAGATGTGCCAGGGATGTCACAGCTTAGCTGTTTTTCTGAGCTAGGGGCATGGGCATGCTTTGGCTTGGCTAGCTGAATGCAGGTCTGCCAGTGGCCCTTCTGCTGTGCCAGTTCTTGGGGCTAATGAGAGACTGTGTTTCTCTTTGTGGTTCAGGAGCTGGACTGCCAAGGGCAGAGCTGCTAAGCTGCTTATCAAGAAGTGGGTGAAGCCATTAGGCAGAGCTGCAGTGAAGTGACCTGTCCAGCTGCTTCAGAGTGGTGGGAATGGCCACTAGGCAGACCTGCAGTGAAGTGACTCATGTGGCTGCTTCTGGGCAGGGGGTGTGGTCACTAGGAAAGTCCACATTGAAGTGGCCTGTCCAGCTGCTTCTGGGCAGTGGAGAGGGCCACTAGACAGGTCTGCAGTGAGGGGGCTAGTAAAGCCATTTCTGGGACTGTTGGAAAGACTGTTAGGCAGGACTGTTTAGGACAGAACCACCTGACTGCTTCTTTACTTCTCTGGGAGGGGTGGGTATAACTTTACTTCCTCTGGCCGGAGGGCGTATTCATTAGGGTACAAAACCGTGAGCTCTATTTCAGATTGGGGGCTCAGGCAAGCACAACTCAGTCACCTGGTGGGGCTAGAGGTAAGGGATGGAATGGGGGTTGGTTTACCTGAAGAAGTTCTGTCTGTCTGATATCTGGCCAGGGATGTGTGGGGTGCATCAGTTCAGCAGGACTAGTTGGCTTCCCAGACTGTGGAACTACTGTGAGCTCAAGCTTCAAGTCACAGGGCTCAAAATGTTGTAGCCTTTCTTGTGAGTTGGCAGAGCTGTAATTACTGGCCCTAGGGCAGGACATGCTCCCTTAACTGCTCTGGTTTCAAGATGGTGCTTTCATGCATTGGATTGGATCTTGGGGATGGGGGTTGGGGAGTGTGTAGTTCATTCTAGAGCGATGCAGTGTGTGTTTTCTAGGGCACTCCTTACACTTGGCTCTGGGTTTGTCCTGCCATAGAATCTGTGGGCCTCTGTGGTAAGGATGGAGATTTGGTGTGGGTTCTCTGCCTACCTTTTGGCTGCAAGGGAAAATTTTTCTTTCACCAATCCTGGTGTCAGAGACATGGCAGTTGAGGCTGTAGGCCCTTTCTCTCCTCACTATGCCACCTTCCTGGGCATTCATGCTCCACAGGGACCTCGCCAGTCTCCTGCTGCACTCCTACACTGTTGCACCAGTGCTCCCATCAATATTTATCTGTCTGTTAGTTGTTCTGGTTCTTTTCTGTGGAAGAAGCACACCTGGGTAACCTCCAGTCCACCATCTAGCCCCACCTCCTAACCTATCTTTCCCTTAGATCCAATAACATTGGCTTTATATATCTGAGTGTTCTGATGCTGGGTGCATATTATATTTGTAATTGTTACATCTTCTTGCTGCACTGAGCCCTTTTATCATTGTATAATGTCCTTCTTTGACTCTTTTTATAGTTGTTGATTTAAAGTTAGTTTTATCTGATATAAGTGTAGCAACTCCTGTTCATTTTTGATTTCCATTTGCATGGAATATCTTTTTTCCATTCCTTCATTATTCGTCTATGTGTGTCTTTACTGATGAAGTGAGTTTCTTGCAGGCAGTATATAGTTGAGTCTAGTTTTTTAAATTAATTTAGCCAATTTGTATCTTTTTTTTTTTTTTCCTTTTTGTCTTTTTTCGTGACCGGCAATGGGATCGCAACCCTCGGCGTTGCTCCCGTACCTCACTCAGCCAGTGAGCGCCGGTCTGTATGTGGGAACCAAACCCTCGGAGGGAGCGCCGCCGCACTTCCCAAGCGGCGCACTGTAGCAGTGCGCCACCGGGGCGGCCCAATTTGTATCTTTTTTTTTTTTTTCCTTTTTGTCTTTTTTCGTGACCGGCAATGGGATCGCAACCCTCGGTGTTGCTCCCGTACCTCACTCAGCCAGTGAGCGCCGGTCTGTATGTGGGATCCAAACCCTCGGAGGGAGCGCCGCCGCACTTCCCAAGCGGCGCACTGTAGCAGTGCGCCACCGGGGCGGCCCAATTTGTATCTTTTAAGTGGAAATTTAATCCATTTACATTAAGGGTTGTTATTGAAAGGTATTGCCTTACTCCTGCCATTTTATTAATTTTTTGTTGTTTTATATTTATTTCGTTCCTTTCTTTCCCTTTTATTGTTTTTGCTCTTTGGTGTTTTTATTATTATTTATAATGCTAACTGTGATTTCAGAGTCAGTTCTTGATGTCTGTGACTGCCTTGTCCAAGTTTGGAGCCTCCATGGGGCTCTGCCAAAAAGAAAAAAAAAATTAGTTTTCATCTCTCTGATACTTATTACCTATGTGATAATAAGTATTGAGCTGCAGCTTTCTCCATTTTGATTTATTTTTCAGTAAGATACAAATTGCTTGCACTCTTACAGAAATTATTCAAATTACCTTGCCATATTATTTTACTCCTCCTTCTAATTCTTGGAACTTTTATGTATTTATTTCCTTTTGAGTACTTTATTTTATTTTTATTTTTTTCCTTTGAGATGAAAAGTTTATTTTGCCTTTTGCCTAGAAGCAAAACTAGTAAAAATTAAAGTATAAAAATAAATACAATTTACATTAAAGGACATTCCACTCAAAGTAAAAATAAGAATAAAAATAATGTATATAAATAAAAATCCATCAAAAGCACAAAACAGTGTCTGGCACTTCTATTGAGTATTTTAATTGTGGTTTCAGTAGAATGTGGAAGAGAAGGAAGTTAGCTATTTATAAGGGCTGTCACTTTGTCCTGGAAAGGCCATTATAGCTGCTTTAGGTATCTTATCAGTGTTAACATTCTGTAGTTTTATATCACTGCATCACTATATAGTCACTAAGTCAGCTATCAATGTGTTAAACTGCAAGTAATAAATTATTTAGTGGATTAAATAGAGTTATATTTTCTCACATAAGAGGAAGTTTGAAAATAAGCCCACCTGAATGTCACAGATTTTCACTTACGTCATAAAAGGCACATTCTTTACATAATATCTAATGTTATAAAATGGCTTTTACCCCTCCAAGCATTACATCTGTATTCTGGGATGGAAGAAAAAGAAAAATAGAATAAAGGGTACAGTGGCTATATTTCTGCCCACTTTTTATTAGTTAAACTTTCCCAGTGTTTCCTCATCATATTTACTCTTACCTACACTATCGTATGTACTTTAGCATAAGGGATACTGTCAAATTAAGAATTGGACTTTCTGGTTTCTGAGTATATAAAAACAAATGAGAAGTTGGTAAGAAATTAATATTTAGCATACCAGCTTATGGGTCTAATATAGCTACTAACTTTTTCAGAGTTTATAAGCAGTTAAAACAAAATAAAATCCTGTAAAATATCATAAGCAAGTTTGTGTCTTGTTGCAAGAGAAGCTGGGAATTGATGCACAGGTCTGGAAGGAGGAGAGGTCCACAGGAAGAATGTTGGACAACAAGTCAGAAAGCAGTCAGATGGGGATAAAACGGAGCACAGACATCTTATCCCTAGCTTTGCAGGGTCTTCAGTGCTTTAATGTAGGTAGTAGTATTGTAGTGTCCTCATACTAGGCACACTTACTTACTCCTACATTTATTTCTTTAGGCTATGATTTTAAAATGTTTTTCAGTTAGAAGTTTTCCTTTAAGGAGCTAAAAGTCTGAAGCTCCTACATCCTAGATGTGTGAGAAAACTCAGTGAATACACTATTTACTTTTATCAAAGACCTCATTTTCAAAAGAGACCACTGAAAAGAAAGTAATGGTTTTCCTTTTTATATGCCATAGGAGGGCTCATTTCTCTTTATCTAAGCATCAATGTCTGCAGTTTGCTCAATCCAACACCTAAATACAAAGTAGGAAAGCTGAAACTTGTTGCTGCAACCTTATGAGGTGTCTGGGATTTCCTGTTTATACTGTCATAGTAAGGAAACCTTCAGTTAAGTATCTTCACTAATGACTGTAGAGTTGCAAAATAAATATTCATGACATAATTAAGTGCTACTCCTGAATGGTCAACTAAAGTGGGAACTTGGCATAAAATGTGTGAAATTTTTATTTATATGATGAACAAGTCTTGAATACAAAGATGTAAGGTTCAACTCATAAAATTGTGTTGCTATTGAGGGCTCTGATCCAACGTGTTTCTGACACTTAAATAGTTATCTTTCTGTTCCACTCACCCAATATCATCCAGTCAACAGGCTTGCTTTCAGGAGGAATCTCCCACCTAACTAAATTCTCTTAGCCAATCAGTCCCCAACTTCCACCTCACTTCATCATTGTCTCCACCGTACCCAAATGTATCCCTTAACACCAAAAGCCCATTGACTAACAACTGCATACGAGAAACTATCTTTCAAACTTTAGCCTACACTGTCAGCAACAAACTGGTTTACTCTTCAAGGCATTAATATCAATTTCTGGAGCGATGAGTGTGTTTCAAATTTGAGGCAACTCGTCTTATCCTATAAAAGGTTCCAAAGACTTTTTAAATGCATTTAAAGAAAAGTCAAACAAACAACAAAACAAAACAAATAGCATATTGAGTTTTCAAATAAAAACTGTTAGCAAATATAGCCATGTCATAGTTATTGGCACCTTTCATTTGCTTCTATTTCTAAATATCTTATTGCATTTCATTCCTGAGTTAAGGCACCCAATAAACATATTTCCACAAGTCAATTGCACCCACTGGGCCTTCCTTTTTTCCTGAATAGGAAGTGTGAAACTAGGAACGAGGTTGATTACTAACAACTGTAATTCTAATATGTTTTTCATAAATGAGCTATTTTTTGCAAATCGTACATTTTAAATTGAACTTCTTAAACTTTTAATGGAAACAGATGGATAAAGACAATAAAAAATATTCATATTCTCATCATTCAAAAATTTAAAGTACTAATATTAATTTATGTTCACATTTTTGTGTAAATAATTTAAAAATACAAATATAAGTCAAATCTCCATTAGCCATATATTTCCAGTAATATACCCATTTTCTTTATTCAAAGAGAACATCTCTATTCCATGGGTTTTAGCTATCTTCTATTTCTATGTTTAGAGTATCTTTAATGTGTTAATTTCCAAATTTAAAAGCAAAATAATTAACATCATTTCCCTCAAAAATTACTGAAATAGTACATATAGTGATTAAGTGTCTGGGCTTTGAAGTCAAATGTATATTGATGTAAACTCTGCCTCTATTATAGACTACTTCAGACAACTCATCAATTTATGTCACTTCTCTTGGCTTAGTTTCCATAATTTTGGCTTAACTAACCATAATTATCTCATAATTGTTAATATTTTTATTAAAAGTAATTATAAAAAGTGCTTATCCCAGTGGCTGAATAAATATTGTTGAGTTTGTATGAGTATACACACACATACACACACACAGTCTGTGACGTTGCAGTTGTAGTCTCTTAATTCAACAAATAACATTCAACTGTGTGAATGTTATAATTTTATAATGTTTAAAAATATATACCTAGATTCTAGACAATGGTCTGATTTCCTCATGGCTTATTTATATTCGTGACAGCATGGAGATCTAGCTTTTCTCTAGTTTCATCAATTTATTTTTTTTAATTCTGGAGTAACATACTATATAGTTGGTGCTCAATAAATGCATGATTTGTTTAATTGAACTGGTCAAGGGGATTAAATGGCCAATATTTCAAGAGAAGCTTATATTATAAAAAGCTGGGATATGTAGCATAAATGATTGAAAACTTCCCTTCCCACAATGAACTACTGAGAACATAAATAATCTTTCTACCACACTTATATTTCAAAAACATATCAAATAGCAAGTACCAGCAATTAGAGTGTTTATAGCTAACTTTCAGGCTCCATCAACCAAGAGGATGCACTAATAAGAACTGATTACAAATTAACTCTTTGGGATTAAATTACACAAAGACTTATTTCTAGAAATTGAAATATTCATCTAGGCAGACAGATCATCTCATAGCATTGCAATTGGCATAAATGAAACTTTTCTTTAACCTAGGAGAAACAATAAATTAGAAGTACTTATATTATTTTCCTTTCTTCTTTTATTTTCTTCTTTATTTTTAAGTGATACATATTAATTGTGCATATTTATGGGGTACAGTGTGACATTCCAATACCTACAATTGGCAGAACTTTCAAAATCCTCTCCTCTTTCTATCAATGTATTATTGTTAATCATAGTCACTCCACTGTTATTGGAACACTAGAACTATCTCCTCCTGTGTAACTGAACTTTGTACCCATTGACCAACCTCTTCCTATCCTCCTCTCTCCCCTGTCCCTTCCAAACTCTTGCAACCCCAAGTTTACTCTTTACTTCTATGAGATCAACTTTTCAGACTCCACAAATGAGTGCCACAATGTGGTATTTTTCTTTCTGTCTCTAGCTCACGTCACTTAACATAATGCTGCTTCAAAAAATAGGATTTCATTCTTTCCTATTGCTGAATAATATTACATTTTGCATATATTTTCTTTGGGTGTTAGAAGCTCCCACTATTGTCACCTTCAGGAATAATAATAGTAATATGGTGAAACTAGAACTTTTACACTTCTTATAAATACATAATATTCTTATACATCATCTAGCCCAGTGGTTAGCTATAACCCTGAAAGGTTGTGGAACACACAGTCCAAGTCATCCAGAGGGAGATAAAACCACATGTCCCAACATTTAGATTAATGCCTTTCTACTACACACATTGTCTCCCTTAATAGATGCCAGAGAAATTGATTTCCAGTTCTGCCATGGCTTAGATCCAACATTGTAAGGGATCAAACCAGCAGATATCAACTTGACCCATATTTATTCTCAGAGAAGTTATATAACCTGAGGAGAGGAAATTGAACCCCTAAAGCAATAGTTCTTAACCCTGGCTATGTACTGGCATCACCTGGGGAGCTATAAACCACACTGATGCTATTCTTGGGTCTCTCATTCAAAGGTTCTGATTTAATTGGTTTGGGTAGAGTCTAGGCATCATTGTTTTTCAAAGCAACCCAGGTATGAGAACCAGTGACCTAAAGCCTCAACAGTAAATCAAAGTAAGTTACGCCGGTAGAGGTCAGCTTTATCTGAATTTAACCGGCAATAGAAACCACTGGAAAAATTAGAGGCAATAGGGCAAGGTTGTATTTTTTTATATAACTCTTCAAGATGTTTTGCTACTTGATTTCCATATGGTTTCAAAAGAAACAAATTGTTTCTCTACTGTCTAAAATTAAATGTATTAACTGTCACAGACAAGAGGAGTCTAAAAAGACATGATAACTAAATGCATAGATACTGATGTAATATGCTAACATGAATGGGATTGTGGAGCAGAAAAAGAATGATAAGTGAAACTAAGGAAATCAAGATTAATTAATTATAGCAAATGTACCATGCTAATGTAAAATGTTAATAATAAGGAGAATTGGGTGCAGGTTGATATATGAAAACTTTTTATACTATCTTTGCCTTTTTTCTGTAAATCTAAAACTGTTCTAAAATGTAAATTTTATTTTAAAAAGTAGCTATACTAAAAATAATATGTTCAGCTGCTATAAGTACAAAATATTCTATCAACATCCTTTCCAATTTAAAAGACAATATACAATTAGCACTTTTATTTACAATTAACAGAATTAATATTTCCCTAGCCATTTGTTATTCCAAATTTTGTTTACAGATCATCCAGATTTAAAATATATTACAAATCATTCATAATTTATAACATTCTTTCAAAATGATTTAAAAGGATATAGACTACAAAGAAATACATAGAAAGGCATATAAGCAAATACATAGAAAGACATGTAACCAATAAGACTATAAAAATTAAAATATCAACTACTGTACAGAAAGGATATATATGAGAGATACAATGTCTAGAGGGCAAGGGGAAGCAGTTGTCTTTAGTACTAAGTGATTAAATTAAGATTTTAGGACTGTTGTTAATATTACCTTAAAATTCCTCTGGACTATTAGATTATTTGTAACTTGTATTAATATATTTATTTTCTATGCATTAGTTGTCACTGTTTTCAAAGTTGTAGAGCTGAACAGATGGAAAATATTGAATTGTGTGGGTAGCTGGCTTGACTTGGCATTGGAGATTGAATTCTACAATGTGAAAACAATTCTTTTGAATTTAATTCCACCTATTCTACCCTCACTCCCACCAACCTGCTACTCTGCCAAAAAGTGGACAGCCTGACTGCTCAGGGCTCTTATGCATACATTTGTCACCATCATTTCTTTCACTTTCTGATTCCACAGTTCCTCATTATAGAATTAAAAGGGAAGCATGTGGCCAGTTTCACAAACTTCTCATTCAAATATTGAATAATACCAAATTATTAACTTATGGGAAAGACCAAATGAAAGAGGGAAATCTCTTCCCATTAAAATGAAAGAGCCTTAGGGTACAGTGGGGAGGACAGTGATTGAGTCTACATAGAAAATCAGCTTTAAAAGGGAAGTGTCTTCACTGGTCAAATTCTCAGAACATCTTTGTTGTAACACTTACCACAGGTATCCTGATTTCTCAGTGCCATTTAAATACTGTATGCAGACAGGAAAACAAAATTTCTTGGGAACAAGAAAAAATAAGACAATGCTATGTATAGCATCAAACACAAGTAGGCTTAATTCCTAACCCTGTCTCTTCCTGACTGTGTATGTTAGGGTAAATTTATTTCTCTGAGCTTCACTTTCCTAATAGGCAAAATGAGTATAATAATACACACTGTATTGGATTTTTTATAACAACCAAGTTAGATTACAAATTAAGTGCTGAGCATTTTATTAAAATTTTGGCTTAAGTTGCCTAACCACAGATGTCAGCCAAATATGCACAAACACTTAGTGATTCATTTGTCTTTGCATTGGGTTTTCTGGCACAGGAACTTCAGCTGTATGCTATGTGACATGGTATCTTCTGATAGCTTTATCTGCAACACTTACAACCCCAGGATTTTATATACTAGTCAGTATTTATTAATCAATTAAAATAAAATTCATTTAATATTGAGTGAATTTAAATGCTTTGAAATATCACTTAATATTGGTCATGTTAGTTTAATTTAGTTTTCTCTAGAATCTGGGAATTCTACTTGTGGACATGCAATAGGTATTTCAGCTGCACCTAATACACGTGGTGATTGCTGAGTATGGTAGACTGGCAGTCAGCATCGTTCTCCTTCTAGGTGCCTTCTTGTATTTCCAGGTCTGATAAAGTAAAAGCTACTTTTCTAAGTTTCTCTTGTAGTTATGATTCTGGGTAAAGATTGCATTCTATCAATGAGATATGTTTGCCTGAAATTTGGAAAGTAGTAGTGAGACAGAGGCCATTGTTCTTCAGTTATAATTCTAAAAGCATAATCAAAGAGACTTGAGTGTTGAGAGGTAGTTCTTACAGCCAGGGTTGCAGTTTGCTTCATGAGTGTTGAGTGTTGAGTGTTGATGGTGTTGGCGGCTCTGGATACCAGCCACAGCTGTGTATATTTGAATTTGATTGTTCAGTAGCTATTCCTGAACTTCTTCCTCCTCTAGCATTTCTAACAATTTTGTAAACATCCAATTTTCTGTGAAAAATATCTTTCTGCTGGAAATACCTAGAATTTTTTCTGTTTCCTGCATTATGCTCTGACTGATAAACTATGTATTCTTCAGGGTCACTTGGCTTTGATTTCCTTATTTCTTAGATGGGAGTAAGAGCAGGAAAATGTAAACTAGATAATTTTTTTAGGGCCTATTCCAGTTTTAAAACTGCTGCAATCTTGGTGGCTAACTATTGCCATTCCCAAAGGTGATCATTGCTTTGAATTTGAGGTTTAGTCTTTGTGCTAGATATTTTCTGTTTTCTTCTCCAGATCCATTCCTTACCTGTCCCAAGAGACTCATCTTTATGGACTACATACACAGGTTTTTGGTTGTCTGGCTACTCGTTGGGCTTGGGAAACACAAGGCACTGGCAAGAGGTCGATGAAGGAAAGAAAGTAAGATTTGGATATTTGTTCTCTCCACTTCCTCTCTTCCAAGTGGCATTAGGTTGAAAGTGTACCTCTGTCGGGAATCATTAGTTTTGCAGGCAGTACTCTCCTCAACTACAACTATTTGAACTAGGTCTTGGTAACTATTCACTCCCCTTGATTATTTAGGCTTAAATATGCACTTCCTGTGGTAGCTAAGCCTGGAGTACAGAACAATCCCTTGTTGATATTCCTTAACCTTGCCCACACCTTAATAGTCTCATTATTAAATTCTGCTCAGTTTTCTCAATTTTAAAATGCGATCAATGTCTTATGGGATTCTAACTAATGCAAGCAAGAAAGAAAATAAACACCATGAATTAAAAAGTGAAAACAAAATGAAACAAACAAAGGAAAAAAACAAAACAAAACACCAAAACCATATCATAACATGCCACACTAAACTTTGGAAAACTCTTATCTTTATATCATAATACAGTTGGCTGTATTAGCCATTATATGCTGCACTGAATTAATCTTCTTATATTATTCCTGTGTTCTGTCAAGACCAGCTCAAATGTCAGTAGCTCGATACTGACTCAGAATCATCTAAATCTCTTAACTTGGTGTTTCAGGTTATCTGAAATATATTTCCCTGAAATATATTCTTTTTTTTTTTTTTTTCCTTTTTTTTGTCTTTTTTCGTGTCTGGCAATGGATCGCAACCCTCAGTGTTGCGCCCGCACTGGACCGGGACCGGCAACGGGATCGCAACCCTTGGTGTTGCTCCCACACCTCGCTCAGCCAGTGAGCGGGAACCGGTCTGTATGTGGGATCCGAACCCGCGGCAGGAGCGCCACCGCACTCCCAAGCGGCGCACTGTAGCAGTGCGCCACCGGGCCGGCCCTCCCTGAAATATATTCTTATCCTCTTGTTTTATGCCTTTCTTTCATTGGAGAACCTGCTGTGATTTTCCATCCCAGAACCTTGGTCATTCTGTTTTCCTTCTCTACAATGACCACCTTGCCTTGTCTTTCCAAGTTCAACTTAATTTGCAAGGTCTAGCTCAAGTTCTATAACTTTCTTATTTACTATTATAAGCAACATAATTTCTTTCTCAACTAGCATCAGTATATTTGGAACCAGAATGTATAATGCATTTGTATTATTGAAGAGTATTATAATTTAAGTTGATTTACTTTTCTTTTGTCTCATAATAATTAAAATAATAGTTAACATTTGCTGTATGTTTGGCACATGTTAAGAAGTTTTTCTAAACACTTATCACATTTAAAGTTCACAATAACTTCCTAAAGTAGTTACGAAAATTCTGGCTCTGTCTCTTGCTAGTTGTGTGATATATGTTGGTTAGTTAATCAGCCTGTACCTCAGTTTCCTTATTATAAAATGAGGACAATAATAATTCCAACCATATAGGCTGTTGTGAGGATTAAATGAGTTAATATATGGAGAAGAGAACTTGGCATATTGTAAGCATTCTTCAAATCTTAGCTGCTATTATTATTATTATCATTATTGTAGTGCATTGAATTATTTCCCCACCAAAACTCACTGAAGCTTGAATTGTGTCCCCAAGTTTTATGTATATGAAACTTGGCCCCCATTATGACTGGTAAGCAGGTGGAAAATCCTCTTATTGTAATTGATAGGTGGAGCCTTGAAGAGGTGATTGGATTGTAGGACCATGCAGTATTGAATGGATTAAAAATGGTGGGCAGGGGTCTGTTCTGAGGGCTTTAAAAGAAGAGGAGAGTCTGTCTGTCTCTCTCTCTCCTCCACCATTTTCACAACGTGATACCCTGCCATTACTGTCACCATCACCAACACCTTCACCAGCTGTATTCCCCAAACTTTGGACTTCTTAGCCTCAGAAACTGTAAGCAATAAATTTAGTTTTCTTCATAGATAACTCAGTTTCAGGTATTTTGTTATAAGCAACAGAAATGGACTACAAAAGAAAACTGGTACCAAGAGTGGGGATTTTGGTACTGGGAGTGGTTCTAGAGAAACAGAATCTTAAAGATGAAATTCTTCAATTGGCTTCAGGGCATTAGACCTAAAAATGCTAACAGCTCAACTTCTAATAATAATAGAGAGCACTGATAGTCTGTGGCACGAACTGTTTAAAGAGATATGCAAAATAAATTGACTTGATACTCCTGATTCACTGCTTATAAAAGGCATGAGATTCAGTGACTCTCTACGTAGTACCTTGAGTATTTGTGGAAATCCAAGAAATATAATTACATTGGCTGGTTGATCCTAGCATCACTGGACAAAATGAGGAAAGAAAAGGAAGAGCTCAGGGATGTGAATTCTCGTGGCTCAAGTACCACGTAGATGACCTAAATTTTCTAAGTGTGCCCTGGGCCAGAATCCTCTCTCCAGTACCCGCAGGGCTAAGATTGCTGAAAATCAAACACAAGCCCTCATCATAAGATTGGCTGAACTACACAGCAGTTGAAGTAGCAGCCTCACAGGGAATCTACTGTTAAAGTGAGAGCATTGGTTGGGAAAGAACGGGAGCCTACAAGTTGGGATGGAGACGTGTGGGAAGACCGTGATGAGGCTGGGGTCATGGAACCCATAAACTGCACTGAGCCTTGTTTGTCAGAAATGAATTCCCACTGCCATCCCCAGAGAAAGCAGCTTTTCCACCTCTGCCTGAGGGGATTAACTCTGCATTACCTAAGGAAACAGTAATGGCTTCTCTTGAGGCAGTTACTGAGCAGGACAATGCTAATTCTCCTCAGGACCCACCTCCACCACCCATCTTTGATTCTAGACCTACAACTAGATTCAAGACCCAGCAGGCCCCTAAAGATGAGGTACACAGTGTGACCCATGAGGATGTGTGTACACTCCGAAAGAACTAAATGTGTTACCTACTTCATATAAGCAGAAACCAGGAGACTATGTATGGGAATGTCTATTTAGGGTGTGGGATAATGGTGGAAGGAACATAAAATTGTACCAGGCTGAATTTATTGATATGGGCCCATTAAGCAGAGATACTGCATTTAATGTTATAGCTCAGGAAGTCAAGAAAGGTGCTAATAGTTTGATTGGTTGGCTGAAATATGGATCCAAACATGTCCCACTGTAAGTGAGTTAGAAATGCCTCATCTCTCTTGGTTAACTGTAGAGGAAGGGATTCAAAGGCTTAGGGAGGTTGGAATGCTAGAGTAGATTTGTCACGTAAAACCTACTCACCCACACTGGGAGGCTCCAGAAGACATACCTTTTATTGACACCTTGAGAAATAGACTTGTGAAGGGAGCCCCAGCATCCTTGAAGAGCTCTGTGATTGCTCTTCTCTGTAAACCAGACCTTACAATGGGGACCACAGTCAGGCAATTGGAACACTTAAATGCAATGGAAGTAATTGGATTCTGGGTGGCAAGGCCCAAGTGGCAGCACTCAACCAACAAAGGCAAGGTGGGAGTAGTACCATAATGGACAGCAGAAGCAAAGCAATAATCAGAATAGTGTGACTCGTGTAGATCTATGACATTGGTTAATCACAGTGTTCCTATAAGTCAAATAGATAGGAAGCCTACTAAATTCTTACTTGATCTGTATAAGCAGAAAACTGCTAGGTTAAATGAACAAAAGTCTAACCTGAATCTTAAAAACAGAGAGTCAAAGCCTCTTAATCAATTCCCAGACTTGAGCTAGTTTATGGACCCAGAACCACTTAAATGAAGGAGTGGCTGGGTCCTCTTGAGGAAGGACCCTGGTGCGCTACCAAAAATTTATACTATTAATCTTTCTCCCATCCTTCTCCAAGGGGACCTGAGGCCCTTTGCCAGAGTAACTGTGCATTGGGGAAAGGGAAATAATCAGATCTTTCAGTGACTACTGGATACTGGATCTGAATTGCCATTGATTTCAGGAGACCCAAAAGGTCATAGTGGCCCTCTGGTTAGAATAGGGACTTATGGTGATCAGGTGGTTAATGGAGTCTTAACCCAGATCCAAGTCACTGTGGGTCCAGGGGTCCCTGAACCCAGCCTGTAGTTATTTCCCCAATTCCAGAATGCATAATTGGCATAGACATACTTAGCAGCTGGCAGAATCCCCATGTTAGTTTCCTGACCTGTGGAATGAGGACTATTATGGTGGGAAAGGCCAAATAGAAGCCATTAGAGCCACCTCTACCTAGGAAAATAGTAAATCAAAAACAATACAACATTCCTGGAAGGATTGCAGAGATTAGTGCTACTATCAAGTACTTGAAAGAGGCAAGGTTGGTGATTCCCACCACATCCCCATTCAACCCTTCTATTTAACTCATGTAGAAGACAGATGGATCCTGGAGAATGACAGTGGATTATCTTAAGCTTCACCAAGTGATGACTATAATTGCAGCTGCTGTACCAGATGTGGTTTCATTGCTTGGACAAATTAACACATCTCTGGGTACCTGGTATGCAGCTATTGATCTGGCCAATGCCTTTTCCTCCATTCCTGTCCATAAGGCCCACCAGAAGCAGTTTGGTTTCAGCTGGCAAGGCCAGCAATACACCTTCACTGTGCTATCTCAGGGGCATATAAACTCTCCAGCCCTAGGTCAGAATTTAGATTGCAGGGACATTGGTCACCTTTCGCTTCCATAACACATTACATTGGTCCATTACATTGATGACATTATGCTGATTGGACCTAGTGCACATGAAGTAGCAACTGCTCTGTACTTATTGGTAAGATGCACGTGTCAGAGGATGGGAAATAAATCTGACTAAAATTCAGCAGTGTGGTTTGGAGGACTTTAAAAGGAGAGTGAATGAGGAGGTTAGTCTCTCTCTGCTTCCACGATCTTGCAATGTGAGACCCCTGGGTCACTGATGCCACCACCAGATGGACTTTGAACTTCCCAGTCTCAGAAACTGTAAACAATAATTTTTTTCTTTATAAGTCACCCAGTTTTACATATTTTGTTATAAGTAACAGAAACAGACTAATACAGAAAATCATTACCATAGAGTTGGGGTGTTGCTTATAACAAATACTTGAAAATGTGAAAGCGGCTTTGGAACTGGGTGTTAGGCAAAGGTTGGATGAGTTTGGAAGACTCAGAAGAAGACAAAAAGATGAAGGCAAGTTTGGAATGTCTTAGAGACTGGTTACGTGGTGGTGAACAGAATGCTGATAGAAATATGGACTGTAAAGACCATTCTAAGGGGGTCTCAGATAGAAATAAGAAGGAATTTATTGGAAACTTTGGCAAAGATCACCCTTGCTGTGAACTGGCAAGGAACTTGGCTGCAATTCTGTCCATGCCCTAGGTCTTTGTAGAGGTTGGAACTTGGGAGTTGTGAACCAGAGTATTTGGCAGAAGAGATTTTTAAGCAGCAAAGCATTAAGGAACCTGCATGGCTACTTTTGACAGCCTATGCTGAGTTAGGCTGCAAAGGTATGACATAAAGCCAGAATTTAAAAGAGAAGCAGAGTGTAAAGAATTGGAAAATTTGCAGGCTGGCCATGTGGTAGAGAAACAGAGGGCATTTTCAGAAGAAAAATTCAATGGTACTAAGTAGATTAACACAGAATTACAGGATTGTCAACAGAAGAGGGAAAGGCCTTGAAGGTATTGCAGATGCCTCTGGGACCAACGCTTCCATTTCAGGCCCAAAGACCTAGGGAGACAGAGTGGTCCTGGGGAACAGGCCTGAGGCACCTTCCACATGCTCACTGCCCAAGGACACCTCAGGAAGCTGCTTCCAGCACCAGCATCCCAGCTACTTTGGCTGCTTCAGCCATGGCTAAATTGGCCCCACATGTGGCTGGACCTGCAGCTTTGAAAAATACAAGCTGGAAGTCTTGGCAGCATCCACATGGAGTTAGGTCTGTAGGCTGGCAGAATGTCAGAGCTGGGAAAGCTTGGGAGACTCCACTCTGATTTCTAAGGATGCACTGAAAAGTCTGGGGGAAGAGATCTGTCACAGGGGCAGAGTCACTGCATAGAGTCTTTACCAGAGCAATGCCAAACGAAAACGTGGGGTAGGAGTTACAGCAGAGAAACTGCATCAGTGCCATGTGTAGTGGAGCCATGACAGTGGGACTGCCACAGAGACTCTGTGGAGCAACCAGAGTAGAATGCCAGCCTATGAGAGCTGAAGCATCAACTCAGACCAGGAAAGCCATAGGAGTGGAGCTACCAAGGACTTGTGGACCCAACTCCTATACCAACATGCAGAGGACATCGAACATGGAGTCAAGGTACCTGCTTCACCAGCTTTGAGATTTAATGCCTGCTCTGCTGGGTTTCAGACTTGTTTGGGACCTATTACCCCTTTCTTTTGGCTTATTTCTCTCTTTTCGAATGAGAATATGTACCCTATGCTTGTCCTATTTTGGAAGTAGATAACTTGTTTTTAATTTACAGATGGGACTTTGAACTTTGGCCTTTGAGTTGAAACAAGTTAAGACTTTGGGATGAAATGAATGTATTTGCATGTGAAAAGGACATGAGTTTTGGGGGACCAGGGGTGGAATGAATTGTGTCCCCCCCAAACTCACTGAAGCTTGTTATGTCCCCCAAGTTTTATATATTAGAAACTTGGCCTCCACTGTGACTATTAAGAGGGTGGAAAATCCTGTTACAGTGATTGAATGGTGGAGACTTGAAGAAGTGATTGGATTGTAGGACCATGTAGTAGTGAATGGACTAAAAATGGTGGTCAGGGGCCTGGTTCTTAGGACTTTAGAGGAGAGAGGAGAGTCTGTCTGTCTGTCTCTGCTCTCTCTGTGCTGCCATTTTCACAATGTGATACTCTGCCATCATCATCGCCACCACCAAGACCTTCATCAGTTGTGTTCCCTGGACTTTGGACTTCCTAGCCTCAGAAACTGTAAGCAGTAAATTTAGTTTTTCTTTATAAGTCACCCAGTTCCAGGTATTTTGTTATAAGCAACAGAAATGGACTAAAACAATCATTATCATCATTATTATAATTCTGTTTACAAAAAAGGAAACTAAGATTTAAAGATATTGTATACTGCAGGTCACTTAGCTATAATCCATAGAGAAGGAATTTAAGCCTGATAAAGTGATTAAAGGAGAACGTGAACTCTTAGCTACTTACGATGCAATTCAGCAACTAGATTGTATCTGCTTTGAGGATTTTCTTGTTTTTGTTGTTATATATGGAGGCACACATCATAAAATCTTTTAAGAACTAATTATCATGGAAAAGCCGACCTCTACTGAAAAACTTGTATATTTTCTTTAGTCAGGTCATGGAAATGGTATTATACTTACATTTTACTTTTTATCTTAGAATTGCCAGAAAGATCAGGGTAAAATGTAATAATATTCAGAAACAACAGTGACATTTGCTAGGATATTATTACAAATTATTATTTTTTCAATATAATTTGGATAATACACTTCTATTTCATGGAGGAAATGGTTAGTGTGTGTTAACTGCAAAATACATATTGGAAGTAGGTGAATTAAAATTTATATGTAAGTAATTTACAAATCTATTTTATAACACCATATTGCCTAATCCAGTGTATTTTGTGTAGCAGATATACAGTACATGTTGTTTGATTAGATCAACATAATATTTGGCTTTACTGATATAATGCAAACAAGCTGGCATAAATGCAGCCGATTAAAACCCAAGCAAACTGCTTGGATTTTCAAGTGAGAAAAGTCTCAGGAAGTTAAATCAACTTCCTGTAGGAATGTAGTTTTAATTCACATTTTACCTGGTATCTCTTTTCAAATTTTCCTGCCAAAACTATTGTATTATGCTACAATTATCCAGAGGTGCTATTTTACACTTGGATTATTATTTCAGAAGCTCTGCTTCCGATGTCTAATAAGGTTTCCACACATAACTCACACACCCCAGAGCTGCCTTCAAAGGTCATTCCTTCTTCCCGTTCTTTGCCGACATAATTGCACCTGCCAGGTGAACTGCAAAACAAGTCCCAGGCGCACATGGTGAGTCAGTTGCTGTCATCCAAGCCACTTTCCTGTTTATGTTCATACTGAGCATTATGGGCTAGGAAGGCTCTGGGGCCATTTGTAGTTTCTCTTTTTGATAGCCAGAATTTTCCATACATTGGTTCTCAATTCCCAATTTCCCATAACAGGAAGTCAAAACAGACTTGATATCAAAGAGGAGAGTTTGAGATGAGCTCAAATAAAGGAGAGAGAATGAGAGAGAGAGACCCCTAACGTTTTCCAAATATCCCAATTTGAAGAGGGAGATGTGTCATGTTGCTGCAATGGTTTAAAGAAGCTTTCAGCTGACTGGCAAATCTTTTGCTTGCATTTACGTGTCACATTTACCTTTCTTGTAGTCTCCCAAGGGCTCTTTCAGTTGAAATTCACATTTCCTATTGCTAGTTGCAAGCCAGGCAGCAAAGTCGAGTTTTTCTCTGTGAACAAATGGATGTGCTTAGTATTTCCTGTTATCTTTGCAATTGAAAAAAAAGTGAATATTTAAAAAATCCTATTCTTTCAATGAAATATTATTTAATGATGTGACCTCCCTAACAAGGGTCTATTGTCTTGAAAATGAAGAATGATGTGAAAGGCATAATTCTATAGCTACTAATACCACTTGTTTTCAGTCAGTGATTATGTTTTTAAAAATAGGATGTGTTTGTAAAGCCTTGTAAAAATGAAGATAAGTAAGACATTGTTCTTGGAATTGAGTTTTTGTTTGTCTGTTTAAATCTTGGAAACATCAGGCAGTAGATTATTCAAATACAGAATAATATTCAGCATAACATTAACCACTGTAAAAATTTGGATGCTGAATTTTTATAGCATTCAACATAGTACTTCCAATGTTTTTTTTTAATCCCACTGTGGAAGGTTTCAGGTAAAATGACCATATGAATGATTGAAGTGTGCTAGGTACTATGCTAAGCTCTTCACCCCTCCTTGCATTGTTCCTGTGAGTTAGGTACTCCTGTTCTCATTTTACATGTGAGAAATATACTCAGTGGTATTAGCTGCACAAATCACACAGCTGAAAAGACATCAGCGTATACTACACTCCAGTTAAATCGGACTCTAACCTGTGTGCTCCACTCACATTATATCATTATAATATTATGTAATACCATTATAATAATCATAATCATCTCATATAATATTATCTAACATTATAATAATTTTATATGATAATCACAATATCATATAATGACTATAAGGCAGCTCATGACTAGCTGGGAAAAGGTCTGGAAATAAATTCTAACTGTGAAGAGGCCAACACAGGGCACTCTGAGGGTGACTGCACAAATAGTAGAGGAGGACAAATGCTTCAATACATGGCAACAATTTCCAAGGGTGAAGAAAGGAATGGAGTAGAGCTGCCTACCTAGAGAGCTGATTCAGGACAGAAATTAGCAAAAGGTATGGGTCTTTCAGAAATCGAAGTCTGCACAGGGATATCACTTTAGGCACTTTCTGAAATCGGATGTTATGGTGAGTTCCTTGTTGAAAGGTTTCAGGTTAGGATGAAGAAGTCACAGGTCAAGCAATCACAAGTTAAGGGTCAGATGATCACACACTGGCTTTTGAGTTGCAATAGTTTGACGACTCCAATGCTGGAGTCATTGCAGGAGAACTCCATTGATACTCGATTGGCTATTTTTTCTTCTAGTTCTGTTTGGTTTCCAAGCCCAGCCTTAGTCCTCTTAGAAGGAATCACAAGATGATTTTTTTCTTCTCCATTCTCACCAGCATTTTAAGAACTCAAATAGAGAAATGAAAATGCTTATTATTTATGTAATACTAAGTGCAAATAAAGAGATATGAAGATGCCATTTGGGCAGAAATTCATTACCCATAATTTATCACCTTTTCCTATTCATGTTTTTCCTCAAAAGCTGACTCCTGTTTTAATCTCCTCCATAAAGAACCAATGGCTTTTCTCACCTGGAATATTTTAACACCATATTCCTACTTACAGTCTCTACTCCATTCAAACCATTCTCCATTCTGCCTTAGCTGTGGTCTTTCTAAAATGGAAATATGACATCAATCCTATGTCTAAACCCCATCAAATGGCTTTGCCTCATTATAGAATATAAACTACAAGTCTTTTATGACTGAAGACAATGCCTTTTATAACCCAAACCCTGCTTCCTCTCCAAATTAATTGTCTTTCTTTTTATGCTTTAGCAATACTAAAATATGTGTGTCTCTCTGAAAACACCGTTGTGTTTTATCCACTGCAAGCATTAGCTATTACTTTGGTTTCTAATGCCTTTCTTCTCTCTCATACAACAAACAAATCCCTTTAGAGTAAATCATTCTTTTTCATGCCCTTGTTATAGCTTCTGTATACCTATTATTGCACTTATTATGCCAACAGTAATTTTTCGGACTTATTTTTTATACCAGTGTGTCTTTAGTAAATTTGATGTCTTACTTATGTATGTTTCCCCAACAGGTATTCTTGAAGCATGAAAGAAACACAGTTAAGTTGGTTGTATTCTATTGAATTTAATTATGTCCCTAGTAAATTCTTCCCACAGAATTCTAGCCTGCTCTTCAGATAATCAGAGTCATTGAAAAATATATATGTAGGTCAGGAAACTGCTCTGGGTGAGTGAATCTTTGCCTTGACTTGTAGGGATTGAGGGTCTTTTCAGACGGCTTATGACCTTCCTGTTAAGCTCAAAAATATCAATATGGAGTCCATTTATAACTTAGACCATATGAGGCCTTGCATGATATGTTGAATTGCATTGACAGAGTCAAGGAAATATATTTCGGAGAAAGATTCATCGTCGTTTTATGCCCTGACTAAATATGCCTACTGCCTATATCAATGATGGCAAATATGTGATATAAATGTCATCACTTTCATCTTCTGCAAAACAGATAGCCATCTGAGTCTATTGGACACTTTCTTCTTTGAGAGGGAAAGCGTTCTTTATTCCTTGGGCGTCTAGTTTTAGGTGAATGAAATAATTTACATCATCATACCTACACTGTTCAATTATGTAATGTATTTTAGATAAAAATATATGCCAAAGTATATGGATTAAATTAATAATTTATTATATAATACTCAACCCAAGAATCAGGCACTTCTGTACCTGGTTCCAGTTAGCTCTATGCTGGGGTATGCATGCTCAGGCTGCCTAGGTAGGATTCGCGTCATGAAGAAGTGAAGAACTAGTGCCCTTTGTGAATATTTGCTCCCAGAAGAAAAGAGCTGACCTGACAAAACCAATTCATCCCTCCTAAATTTACCTATCAGAGAAGTTGCTCCAACTTCTGAGTGGAAGTAAGAATAAAGTAGTAAAAAGAGGCAAAGAATATTTTAAGGAAATTCCTTCTTGTATTGTGTGATGGTTAATTTTATGTGCCAACTTGGCTGGGTTAAGGAATAACCAGAGAGCTGGTAAAGCATTATTTCTGGGTATGCTCGTGTGGTATTTCTGGAAGAGATTGGCATTTGAATCAGTAAACTGAGTTAGGGAGATCCACTCTTACCCAGATAGAACAAAAGGCAGAGAAAAGGGGTATCTGCTTTCTCTTTTGGAGATGATACACCCATCTTCTTCTGCTCTTGGACATCAGAACTCCAGGTTTCTCTGGCCTTTGGACTCTTGGACTTTCAGTAAGGAGTCCCCCACACCCTTTCTCAGGTCTTTAGCCTCAGATTCCACAGACAGAATTACACCATCCACTTCCTCGGTTCTCTGACCTGTGGACTTGGACTGAACTTCTCTCTCTCTCTCTCTCTCTCTCTCCCCCCCCCCCCCCCCCCCCCCCCCCCCCCCCCCC